>NW_010359242.1:0-893 GCF_000414095.1 Morus notabilis | reverse complement strand
ATAGTCGTTGACTATATAAGGTCGAAAGATAATATTGCGGATCCGCTGACCAAAGGACTGAATCGAGATCAAGTGAAAAAAACATCGAGAGGAATGGGACTAAAGCCCATGGAGAAGATAGGTCGAAGCAGTGGAAACCCAACCTAGTTGACTGGAGATCCCTAGATCTAGGTTCAATGGGACAACTAAATTGTTTAGACCGGCTGAGTTCACTGTGGGGGTAACCCCAGCCTATTCCTATGATGATAACAGTGAAACCCATACGAGAAGAGGTTAAACATTGGTTTTTAATGATTCTTATGCGTTGGATATGTAAGGAATCTGGGCGGAGTAATACGGGTTACTCTTCATTAAGAAATCACCTATGTGAGAGAGAAGTGGGGTTGCTTCAATTGTGAGTGCTCAATTCTTTAGAAACTCTTGCAAAACTAGGTAGATGTTCATGGCCAAAATGAACATAACCATGAGAATAGAACTGTGTCAGGAAGATGTCTGTATGAAGTATAATAACGTTTACACGAAGCCAGAATAGTTCAAAGACATCGCGTCTACTAGTCTGCCAGTAAAGTTTTTGTATTCTCACAAGGGAAGGTTCAAAGGGTAACGCCCACCTATCGGGAAGGTTCAAAGGGTAATGCCTACCTATCTTTTGCAAGCATCGACCGCAGAACTCTATCACCGTGTCGAGTCTGTGTTTTCTTGTCGTTGGTCAATTTTCATTCATGTGGGGGATTGTTGAAAAAAATGGCTTGTTAAGCCATTTTAAAGGCCCATTTTGAGGCCCATATTCGGATGGGGCCCAATAGGTTTTGGGACGGGTCTCGATGGATTTACGTTCTCCGTTGCAAGAAGATCGAAATTGAGTATTCATACACTCAAAATGGTTTTTGGGT
>NW_010359241.1:0-606 GCF_000414095.1 Morus notabilis | reverse complement strand
TGGCGGTTGTAGGGCGCGTAGAGAGCTTCGATCTAACGCCCGATGGGCCTCAGTAGGACACCAAAAGTTTTCACCGAAAACGTGGCAGCTCTAGATCGTGAAGCGAGGTTCGATCTAACGGCTGATGGGCCCCATTATGACACCAAAAGTTGGTGCCGTTCCCATGGCGGTTGTAGAGTGTGAAGAGAGCCTTGATCTGACGGACTATGGGGCTTACGACACCAAAACTTCTCGCCGTTCCCGTGGAAGTCGTAGATCGCGAAGAGGGCATCGATCTAACGGATGATGGGCCCCATTACGACACCAAAAGTTGTCGTCGTTCCCATGCCATTCGTTGATCGCGAAGAGTGCTTCTTTAATCTAACGGTTGATGGGCCCCGTTACGACACCAACATTTCTCGCCTATCCCGGGGCAGTTGTAGAGCGCGAAGAGAGCTTCGATCTAACGGATGATGGGCCTCGTTTAGACACAAAACATTGTCGCCATTCTAGTGGCGGTGGTAGAGCGCGAAGAAAGCTTCGATATAACCTCTGATGTGCCGGCCCCGTTACGAGAGAAAAACTTGTCGCCAATTCGTGGCGGTTGTAGAGGGGGAAGAGAGCTTT
>NW_010359240.1:455992-584961 GCF_000414095.1 Morus notabilis | reverse complement strand
GAGATATTTTAAGAAACAGTAACACACTAATGGCCTGAGAGATCGGGGTGTGGAGATCATATCATTGGGGGCAGGTCCCGAAATCTCTACGGGCCACTACAGTGGTGATATCATGGCCTTGTGATAATTTAAGTGACTCATCATGAACCACTAACCGTAATACGGACTTTTGAGACTTACTTTTATTTCCTTTTATTAAAAAGGATGTTCGGTTTCGAATGACATGTTCAGACCGTATACTCTTTAAATTGTTTCAATTTTATGAAATTATATCCTATTGGGCATTTTGCTCACTTTTTCCTCTATTTTCAATGTTTTAAACCTCTCAAGAGTTAGCAGTTTAGATTTACAGCATGGCAAGTAGATGCTAATGGATTGAAGGCGCGAGATTCAAAGTGGTTCGTTTGTTCTGAATTTACAATTTTTAATTCTGAGATGTACAGTATTTCTGTATATAAACTGTATTAATCGACATTGTCCTAGATTTGTACTATTTTCCTTAGATTTTATGGATTGTTTAAAATATTGTTTGTAAAAGAAAGACTCCGGAGTAATATCTTTTGACATTTATGTATTTATTTTCGTAGTATTCGTTAATCAATCTAGTTTAATTAAGTTAATTTTTTTTAATTATATCCCAATAATCACGGTTTCATCTTTGGGGTCATGACATTACAAAATATACCACAATAACATCATTTAAGTTTTGTGTATTGAGCAAAATTATACTTATACTTTTGTGTATTTCATTCAATATCATTGGATTTTGTGACAGTTTTGTTGTTTTTTGTGTATATATTTGTAATTTTTATGGATTTTTTAATTTTTAACTATCTTTAACTGTTACATTCTCTGCAATAGTTTATTTTTATTGACATATGTCAATCTAAACTTAAAACTTATTGTGTTCTTGTAAAGTGCCCTTTCATCTTTCTCTTAAAACTCTTTACTCTCTCAACTTGTAAAAGTTTACCATGTATATCCTAACTATTTTATTATTAATATTTTTTATAGTTGTAAAATATGCATTATAAAATAATTTCTCTAGCTATTATTTTTTAAGGAGTTTCGTCTTTCTCTTTAAACTCTTTACTCTCTCAACTTGTAAAAGTTTACAATGTATATCCTAACTATTTTATTATTAATATTTTTTATAGTTGTAAAATATGCATTATAAAATAATTTCTCTAGCTATTATTTTTTAAGGAGTTTCGTCTTTCTCTTTAAACTCTTTACTCTCTCAACTTGTAAAAGTTTACAATGTATATCCTAACTATTTTATTATTAATATTTTTTATAGTTGTAAAATATGCATTATAAAATAATTTCTCTAGCTATTATTTTTTAAGGAGTTTCGTCTTTCTCTTTAAACTCTTTACTCTCTCAACTTGTAAAAGTTTACAATGTATATCCTAACTATTTTATTATTAATATTTTTTATAGTTGTAAAATATGCATTATAAAATAATTTCTCTAGCTATTATTTTTTAAGGAGTTTCGTCTTTCTCTTTAAACTCTTTACTCTCTCAACTTGTAAAAGTTTACAATGTATATCCTAACTATTTTATTATTAATATTTTTTATAGTTGTAAAATATGCATTATAAAATAATTTCTCTAGCTATTATGTAAAGTGCCCTTTCATCTTTCTCTTAAAACTCTTTACTCTCTCAACTTGTAAAAGTTTACCATGTATATCCTAACTATTTTATTATTAATATTTTTTATAGTTGTAAAATATGCATTATAAAATAATTTCTCTAGCTATTATTTTTTAAGGAGTTTCGTCTTTCTCTTTAAACTCTTTACTCTCTCAACTTGTAAAAGTTTACAATGTATATCCTAACTATTTTATTATTAATATTTTTTATAGTTGTAAAATATGCATTATAAAATAATTTCTCTAACTACTATTTTTTAAAGAATTTTTCTGGTGTGCAAACATATTGATAGGATCAGTTTTTTAATTGTTAGATTTGATTAAAATTATATTAAATTAAAAAAAATATGTAAAACGATTAATTTTTTAATCCAGATTTAACGATTAAAAATAAAAAATTATTTATATTTTAATTTTTACTGGTCCAACAAAAGAAAGTTCTAATTTTCAATGCACAATATGTATTACATCTTGAAATTTGGAAGTATTTCGTCATAAGTGTGAATGTGATATGGTAGTAAGGACAATTTTTAATAAGTTAACCAAAAAAAAAAAAAAAAAAGAAACCATTTTTGGTTGCAAGCGTAATAATACTGATGGACTCCCCAGCCAAATTTCAGGAAACTTACGACGCAAGTACCAATAAGTATCCGAAAAAAAAAGGAAAAAAAAAAACAGAAAATTTGAGACGCAGGTAATACGTTAGTATAACACGTAAGCAATAATCTCGACCGTCCAATATCAGTGTGCGCACCATCACAGCCGTCCATATGTGGTATTAACCGACTTAAGCTTAAACCGAGTCCTATATATAGAGATTAAAGATCACCCACAATAGTATTACGTGATCAAGTTCATTCTTCTCTCCCAGACGTCTCTCTTCTGGTAAATTCCAATCCCTCCACTTCCTTTTCAATTTTGGTCTTGAAATCTGTGGTATAAAATTGCTTGTTCTGTAATATTTGTTCTGGTACTGAAAAAAGACACAAGGAACAAATTTATTTTTAAACGATTCATTGAGTTTTGGTTTTTTTCTTTTTTCTTTTTCCTAGGTAGGGATTATGTAGCAAGAGTAAAATATTATCATGTATTTTACATTATCGTGTATTTATTCCCTTGTTTTGGAATGGAGAATATATTGAACTTTTTCATTCATTGATTGGAACCTGTTTAATTAAGTTCTAGACCATATATTCTCCAAGAGAATATCTTTTTTAGGCCATGGTTATCTTAGAACTTGTGGGGTTTTTTTTTTTTTTTTTTTTTTTTTTTTTTTTTTTTTAAATAATCAACTTGTTGAGATATTATATTGAGAATTTCATGTTTGTATATGAAAAATACACGTACTGAACAGAATGCAGTGTACAAATCATAAATAATACTGTAGCGAACCATGAATCATGATTCAAATCAGAGAATGAATCCCTCTACCAAACATCCTTAAAATTTTACGAAATTTTAACGGTTCAGAATTGTATCTTATTAGCCTAGCTAGGGTTACTAACCCTTTTGCTTCTATTGCGTTTCTTTTCAGTCACTCAAATTGCAAACAAAGCTTTTCACTCCCAATCCAATCTTTCCCTCTCAAGCTTTCCAATCAAACAAAAGTCTACTTTCATGGTTGATCAAGACTACGAGATCCCGAGCTCTTTCGACCCATTTGCCGACCCCGAAGTAGCCGACTCCGTCCCCTTCAGCGGCCGAGGCAAGGAGTACTGCATCCACATCCGGGTCCAGCAAAGGAATGGGAAGAAGTGCCTGACCACGGTTCAGGGGTGTAACAAGGACTTGGACTTGGACAAGGTCCTCAAGAGTCTCAAGAAGGAGTTTTGTTGCAACGGCAATGTGGTCCAAGACAAAGTGCTGGGGAAGATAATTCAGCTCCAAGGTGATCAGCGCAAGAACGTCTCTAAGTACCTTGTCAAGGCTGATATTGTCAAGAAAGAACATATCAAGATTCATGGTTTTTGAATCTTTTGGTTCATCATCTATTAATGGGGGTGTCTTATTTTTGGAATTTATAATAAAGTTTTAAATCTTTTTAAAAGTATAGGAGTAGTAGCTTTGTGACTAAGTACTTTCTCTCTCTTTGTTTGTTTTGGTTTTTTATTTATGGAGATTTATGAGGAATGTAGTTGGGATTTCATTGGTAATAATAAGAGTGGATGTTTTTTGTGTTTCAAAACAAGGATTACTTTTGCCTCTACTTTGTGTTTGCTTATATTATTACCTTTCTTTGTGTGCTAATAAGGTTTTGAGAGTTTCTGTCGACAGTTTTAGAATAATGGACTACCATTAGTTTTATATATATTTTTAATTTAATATGATTTTGATCAGATTAAACAGTCAAAAACTGAACCTATGAGTAGGTCAGCCACAAGATCCCTAAGATTTTATGTGTAACCGGAAAATTTTTTTTATTGTCTTTGAAATTTAATATTTTTGGCTTTAGTTTATATGTTTCCATTCTTGGCCCCTTTCTAATATCATGTTGTATAAATTTTTTAAATGATATAGAATTTTAATTGACGTGGCATGAATAAAGAGATATTTTAATATTGTTCTATATCCTTTTAATATTATTGGTTTTGACTCATGATTTATTTTTATACAATACAAAATCAAATATCTGTCTTCCAAAACTCAAATCCCACCCATTCTATCATATCTCATACGTTTAATCTAGTGGCTACTGGCACGGTTATATGGACACATCCCTCGATTTGGAGTTGGTGTCTTGTTCCATAAACGACATGTCGTTCGTCTTGAAATGGCATACTGTTTTCAATCTTCTTGTCGTTTTATGGACGGCAAATGATGTTTACTTTAGAAAATACCAAAATATATGAACTTCAAAAAAAAACAAAAAACAAAAAAACAAAAGAGATTCTCCGTTTTTGGCGCTTTAATTTACAAATGTCACGTTGCTTCACACTCATTTGATGCCTAATGTTTCTTCTACATGTTTTATAAGTGACCTTTCTTCCATAATATTTTCTGAGATTTTCTTTGAAAAAAATTTGGTAATAATAAAGCGAGAATTATACATAAAATGGTATTCGGTGTCTCTAAACGTCAAATTATATTATAATGTGATTAAATAGACTAGGCTGCTGGTTCAAAAAAGTCACCATAAATGAAAACTTTTCTAATAAAGAATAAAAAAAATCATATCAAAACTATTTTAATCAATTTTCTGCCAACTTGTACCTTTTAATATAAGATTTTATTCCCAACTACGGAATTACCCTTTGGGTGATGATTTATAACGGCTAATGAAAAATGATATAAAATTTTACAATTATATTCTACTTGTGATATATAAGACGTACCATCAATAGGAAAAAAGTGCATTTTTTTGAAAGGAGAATTTTTTTTTTTATAAAATATAAGAATATTTGTAAAACATAATTTTTCAGTTTTATTAAATTGATATACTTTAATTAATTCGTTTGATATGATTGTTAAAAATCATGCTTAGCAATGGAGTTTTTTTTTTACACATTATATTACAAAATTCTGTTTATAATACTTAATAGTGCTTCAACAAAAACAACCCAAGCACCATAATTTCATAATTAAGAGAAGATTGTGTATCACGCATGAACAATATTAGACACCATACCATTATAAAAAGCGAATTATACAACATAAAAGCACTAGAATTTAGAGGAGGATATTAGCTATGAACAATGTTAGAGGACACCATCAGCATTCAGCACTAAATATAGTTTAGTTCGCTGATTCAAGTTTTTAATTTGAGTTGAGATGTGACTTTATGTAAGAGTTTTTTACTGTAGTTAAAAAGTTAGATGTGACTATTTTTAAAAAAATTTTACTGTAACAAAACTCGAATCGGTAAAATGAACGGGGCCTACAGAATCCCACCGCATAAGAAGACCATAAAGCACCCGAATTTAGAAGAATAATACATTGTTATAAACAATATTAAGGGACGCTATCATCATCTAGCACAAACATTTACATTTATGAAACAAAAGAATGTTTAGAATCATATCACTAATAAAAAAATGTACTCAACTTGTAAAACCTATATTGCAAGACCTATCACCGATGCTCAACATCAGTGCCACGTAACATTGTTCTATAAGAAGGTGGATTCCAAAGCACTAACATCACCAATTTGGGTGCTCCAAAACAGTTGATGTACTTATCCAAAGGCGGCCAAGGGAGCTCCCCCTTGAAGTGGCCCCCACCCAAAGGTCATAGTCAAGACCTCACCCCAAAACCAGAAGCAGCAGATAAACTCTGGCATTTCACTTCGCAGATTTGAGTTTTTAATTCGAGTTAAGATGTGATATTTTTTAATAATTTTTTATTGTAATAAAAAAATTTAAATGTGACATTTTTTGAAAATTTTTTACTATAAAAACTTAAAATTAAAAATTTAAATCGATAAAATGAACGAGACTTTAAACTCAAAACCCCACCGGAGGAGCGTAGCAACAGGTTTCCATTTCTTTCTGGATTCTTTCCTTGGGGCCCACCTTGTCCCCATTTCCTTTCCCTTTCTTTGGAAGCCCACTCTAATGAACTGTTGTCGTTTTTGGTGCGTCCAACTTACGCGGTTCTTCTCCTCTTCCTCTTTAGCTAAAGAAGGAATAACATTAATAATGTAATAAAACTAACGTCATTCTCTCCATCTCAACCGCCCATTCTCATTCTTCACTCAATCTCAACCCTACACGTGTTATTTATTAACCGACTCATAAGGTTTCTCAAAACTCAACCATGGTTTAGGAATTTGTGACCACCACTCAAACCGCCCTTGTCCTTGTCTTCCTTCTATATATAGACCCCCATCACAAACTCCCTCATTTCCTCATCGAATTCCTGATCATCTTCGTCAATTACGAGGTAAATTCCCCTCCTAATCTCTCAACAAAGCCTTTAGTTTTCTTTTTCATTGATTTTTTGATCATGGGTTTGCGTATGATCTTTTTTTTGAATGTTAAATTGATATTTATTTAGGAGTTTTGACTCTTTTTTTTTTTTTTTTGGTATTAAGAACTGTTTCCTTGTTTTGGCGTGATAAAGATTTGACCTTTCTTTCTTTAGTTCATTGATTTAGAACCTGTTTTGATTTCTGGGTTTTTGTTTCTACGGCGAAAGTAAAATGAAGATTGGTTTTTTAGATTGGATCTTCTCGCAAAGAAGATATCTTTCTGCAGAACTTTCCTTGTTTTGGCATGGAAATGAACGACTTTGTTTTTCAGAATACTTTTTATGGGGATTTTTTTATTTAGAACTTGTGTATTTGGTTATGAATTCCTTATTCCCGTCATGCGTGTATATATATATATATATATATATATGTTGTGTAGAGATTCTATAGCAAATGGCAAAATTAGATCTTGTTTGAGTTCAATAATCCCTTTTCAAACATTTTCTGGATATCAAAAGAATTGAAAATCATGTTTCAAGCAGATTTCTTATAGAACTTTGTTTCAAAGATTTATATGTAGTCGGCAAAAGGGAACTTGTGTGTTTTGTTTAGGATCTGTTTTTATTGATTGGTTATATTGTGAGAAATTGTTCGTCTTAAAATTTTATATCTTTTTTGTTTGAAGAATTAGTGAATTAATTCGATATCAGAGTAGATATTCTGACTCAAACCCTTGTAATTGTTGTCTCTAAATTTGTTTCTAACTTTGTTGTTTGCGTTTTTAGCATTGATTTCCTTTCAGATCTTGCGCGCTTAACCAATTATTCACCGCGCTTTCGGTTGATTCACTTCGGTTTCCTTACCAAGCAAAGTACATGGTTGATCAAGACGTCCAGATCCCAACTACCTTCGACCCTTTCGCGGCCATAGACTCAGATGCCCCCGGAGCCAAGGAGTATGTTCATATCCGCGTTCAGCAACGGAACGGAAAGAAGTGCCTGACGACGGTGCAGGGGCTGAAGAAAGAGTTCAGCTACGAGAAGATCCTTAAGGATCTCAAGAAGGAGTTCTGCTGCAACGGCAATGTGGTCCAGGACAAGGAGTTGGGCAAGATAATTCAGCTCCAAGGCGATCAGCGCAAGAACGTCTCGCAGTTTCTTGTTCAGGCTGGTCTGGTCAAGAAAGACCATATCAAGATTCATGGTTTTTGAAGAACAAGAAGAAGAAGACTTAGGTCATGTTGTTATGGTTTGTGCGCTAAGCAAATTATTACATTAGAGAAGTGTCTATATGTGGGATTTGTAGAGGCTTCTCATATACTTATAGTAGTACTTTTTTTGTTTTTACTCTCATGTTGGTTTGATATTATGGAGATTTCAAAGGAATGTAGGGGGATTTCCTTGTTAATAAAAATGGATGGCTTTCAAGTTTTAAAATGGATTGCTTTTTCTCTTACATTAGAGAAGTGTCTATATGTGGGATTTGTAGAGGCTTCTCATACTTGTAGTAGTACTTTTTTTGTTTTTACTTTCATGTTGGTTTGATATTATGGAGATTTCAAAGGAATGTAGTGGGATTTTCTCGTTAATAAAAATGGATGGCTTTCAAGTTTTAAAATGGATTGCTTTTTCTCGTGTTGTGTTTTTGTGTGTACTCATTTGTTTACTTTCTTTTCTTGTGTGCTTTAGAGAAGAAAATGCTAGATTTTGTGCTAGGATCATGGATTCTAATTCTATAGGCTATTTAGTGCTCTTATGGTTTCAAAAGAAGAAACTGAACTTAGAGTTTTTAATTCGTTGATTTGAGTTTTAATTTAAGTTGAGATATGATTTTATGTGAGAATTTTTTATTATAATAAAAAAATTAAATATGATTATTTTTTAAAATTTTTTACTGTAATAAAATTTAAATTTTAAATTTAAATCGGTAAAATAAACGGAGTGTTTTAATCTCATTTTTTTCATCATTTTCAGTTTTCATCTCAATTTGAGCATGCATACGAGTGTAATTCTATGGAATCTGTAAAATTAAAAATTAACTTTTTTTAGCTTTTTTTTTTTTTTTTTTACTACAAGCAAATTCCGTTAATCTCTAATGGGACACCTAAAAAAAAATATGAATTGTCTCACTTTGCTTTTACAGTACGAAATAACACACCTCCTATTTTTGCTTTTACAGCTATGTTTATCTTAGGATAATCTTGATAAATTAGTATGGATCAAAGAGTATATAAGTCAAGATTTTTATCATTTATTTTTGGATTCATAATTTTTTAGTTAAATAATTATACTAATAAAAAGATATTTATATAAAGTAAAGAATAAAGTTTCATACTGATGTAATCTTAAAGGTAATTTCTTCATTTTTTTATCGCGAATAAATTCAACCCTGATACCTTCGTAATTAAGGTGTCAATTTTTTAATGATGTTAATCACGTTTATTTTTATTGAGTGGTTCGTAAGTGATCAAAATAGGTGAAAAAAAGTCTTTTACTAACTAATCATGTCACATACATATTAGAACCATCAAGAATACAAATATCAAGTTGCAATGCCGTGAATTACTTTCCGTTAGCAATAGCTCTTTTGTTTTTATTACCAAACATACAATTAATGCTGAACCTCTGGTTGCTTAGCCAATGTCCCAGCAAGATCTCCATCAAAATTAATGCTACAAGTTAACAAATATATGGCCGTGTTTAGAATTCATTCAGTTTTTATTTTTCACGTTTTAAAAAATAAAAATACTTTTAAAACGGCGTTTAACGCAATAAAAATAAAAAATGAAAACGATTTTTTAGTTTAGTATAAAAAGAGAGAGAAATGAAAAACGACTTTTAGTCGTTTTTTTATTTTTTATTTTCATTTTGTCCTCTCTCAAGCAGAGAGAGAAAGAGAGACATTAATGGGTTTTTTTACACTAAAAAGAATCTCTTGATAAAACTACTAAACGCATTTTCAAAAATAATTTCTATCTGAGATTGAAAACGTTTTCAGTTTTATCTTCATACAAAAAATAAAATCATTTTAAAACGAGTTTCAAACGCGCTCATGTCTCTACTCAATTATGAATGGTCTTTACTTCGTAATGGAAATTTTAAAATCATATCACGTAAAGAGGCAATAAAATATATAATGATTTATTTCATAAATACCTCCTCAATTTTGTACCTTGTTTCAACACATATTCAAATTTTGAAAAATGATTCATTCCACCAAATATGAAAAGTGGTTCAAAACACCCCTAAACTAATGTTATTTCCTAAATGTCACATGAACTATTCATTTTATGTCAATATATCAAGGACAAGTTCACACAAAAGTAATATTTTAAGGGACAAGATGATTTAAAATCAATAGTTTGAGGGGGCCATTTATAAAAATATAAATAGTGTTATGCCATCATTTTGTTAATTTTATAAATAACGGGGGCAATTCGAGAGAAAAAAAACCCTTCTCAAGAAAAAAACCCTTCTCGAAGTTCACTAAGCATGTTGAAACATGATACAGAGTTCATAGGGCCAGTTAATCCAATATGTAATTGTCAGCTTGTGATGTATCCCCAAGATTGAAGAACATAGGAGGCCTTCACTTAGTAGCTCAAGTCTAGAAAGGGATTTTCAGTTCAACACAAACACATATATTTCTATTTCATCAAAAAAAAAAAAAAAAAATTCACACATATTTCTACATTCCTTCTTCAAGTATCAACATATTGGAAATTATTATAAATTCATTGAAACAACAAACTAATTTAAACGATAGTGTGACTTGTTATGCACAAACTCATTGAAGTCGAAGTCCAAAATCAAATCCAAACTGGAAAATGTTTCCCTATATTCAATGGCATAATACATCTCTCAACTATAGATTTGTCACTGAGATGGCTCAAAGGCCTCTCTGTGAACTTATGCAAGTGTTGTCTTTGGAAGTGAGAATGGTAAAATTACAGATTGATATATTAAAAGAGCTTTCCCTGATGCTGCGTCCCACTCCTCATCATTGCACAGAATTCCGAATAGTTGATCCTTCCATCCTGTTGAGCACAAACAGAAGGTATATGAACATGCATGATAATTTTAAAAGGCTGAACTGCATTTGAAATGAGAGAGATTGCGTAGAGATTTGGCGGGAGGAACCAGTTTCTAACTCGGGCTCACAAAGTGGGTTCGGGGGTTTCTTGGTTTCGGGAGAAAAGAAAAGAGAGAAATTGACTTACATTGTCCGTGTCAACTTCGGAAATTATTTCTCTTATTGTGGCTTCGTCACCCATTCCATAATCTTTCATTGCTGTTTCTAGTTCATCTCTAGTGATAAACCTGTAACATAACAATAGTAACATCAACGCGTAACAAATGTGCAATGAAGCCTAACTGAAGGAACTATACTAGAGGGCACCGGCGGTGTTTAACACCACACTCTTAATAAAGAGTGGGTCCTACAATATGGATCCATAGATGGGACCCATTCTATATTATTTGTGGTGTTCAACACCAGTGGAGTGGTGCCCCCAAGCATTTGAAACGAAAGGCGAGGTACTTAATTCATACTAGTATACTAATTTCTCAGATTCTTTTTGGCGTTCCCAAATCTTGGGAGTGAAACTTGAAACTAGGAGAGTGAAAGTCTTATATCCATTAAGTTTAAGTGCCAGTGAATGTGACGTCAATCAAATTGCAAACATAAACGAAGCCACTAACAAATTCCAAAATCCTCCGTGAAAAGGTTATCATCTTAATTCTCTCCTTTCTTTTTCTTTTTTTTTTTTTTGAAGATTTGAAGGGAAAAATCCGACATAATTTCTCGTTAATGAATCCAGTATGCCGAAAAACGATTCAGTAGGCACTTAGGGAAGTTGCTTTGGGATTGTAGAGGCATTACTTTTTACTCTTTTCTAGGCCTAAACAATTGAAAAGCCTAAAAGATTGTAAGATCTTTGAGAGACCAGAAGAAAAAACGTACCCGCTACTGTCTTTATCAAAAAATTGAAAAGCTTTGAAAAGATGTTCCTCTCTCTCTAGCCTGTGTCTATGCATTGTTGCAGTTATGAATTCAATGTAGTCAATTGTTCCATTTCCATCCACATCAGCCTGCAAAGAAAAACAAAATTGCAGAATAAGCTTACAATGCAAAAGAAGTATACCATAGATCTAGGATGGTGAGAATCTAAATCCATCCTACCGCTTCCATGAGTTGCTTGACTTCAGTCTCCGTCAGCTTAGAACCAAGTCGGGCCAATCCTGACTTCAGTTCGTCATAGGTGATAGTGCCGCTGTTGTCAGTGTCTATGTTGGTGAACATGGCCTTCAGCCCTTGGATCTCTTCTTCAGAAAGATTTTCGGCGATAACCTGATCACATTCATTATTTACTCTATTACATGAAAAATCTTGGTGATTTATTTCCTATATGTTGATGCATGACCTTTAAACTGAGGTACCTTGAAAGCAAGTTTTTTCAGCTTGTTCATTGCTCGGAATTGCTTCATCCTAGAAAGAACTGCGCTATCAATTGGTTTGTCTGGTGCACCACCTTCTCTTATCCATGGATGCTCTAAACCAAATCATCCAAACGCAACTTTTAGTCATAAAAAGAATTTTGCCATAAATAAGTCAACTGCAAGGATGCCAATCTAACATGACGTATAATGAATTCGATTTAAAGCAATAGCTTTGTTCAAACATGTTTTAGATTATAAGAAGCCACAGTTTTAAACAACTGAAAGCAACATAAACCGTGCGTACAAGGATGTTAATTAAGTTGTTGTGTGTGTTTCTAAGTTCATTTGTTTAGATGTGTACCAAAAATTGAAAATCAAAAGGAATTGGTTTGTACACTGGGATGCAATGAAAGGTCTTTTTACCTAGAACATCAGACGGAGTAATTCGCTTCTTAGGATCCTGCTTCAACATTTTGCAGATCAGGTCCTTGGCACTGCTTGAGATGCTTGGCCAGGGGTCACTAACAAAGTCAATTTCTCCTTGCAATATGGCATCAAAAATGCCCTTCTCAGTTTCTGCGAGCCGTAAGATATCAAGAGTCATTATTCAAAAACATAGAATCATCACTAGATTGATAAAAACAAAATAGAGGATTTGTGTCTTTACCAGCCCAAAATGGGGGTACACCACTGAGTAAAATATACAATATAACTCCTGCACTCCAAATATCCATCTCTCTCCCGTATTTTCGTTTCAGTACTTCAGGAGCAACGTAGTAAGCACTCCCAACGATATCACGATACACCTTTCCTGCAAAGAGTTTATCACACAAGTAAAGAAATTAACGAAAGAAAACGAGTCAAAGGCACAATTATTCAGATTAGACAGTGCACAATAGCCGGAGATTCCTATGCGCAGTAATCGATATTACATAAAACATAGTTCTTACTAGATTTGAATATGAAACTTAGCATCTTAAGATGACAATTCGAGTCCAATTTCAATATCGAACCAAAACAAAACTCTCCATTTGAGTTATCCAAAGAGGTTAATGACACTAGATTTGAAAATGAAATTTGGCATCTTAGGATAATAATTGGAGTCCAATTTCAACATTGAACTGAAAAAGATACTTCATTAGAGTGATCCTAAGATTTAGTACAAGCTGTTGATAAAATATCACATTTTCTCATCTCCAACAAGAATATCCGAGGAAAGTACAAAACCAATCAAGCAAGTGTTGAGAAAGTCTAATTTCGCTTAATTATGGTTCAAAAAGCCATAATCATCCCAGCTGCAAATATAACTTTCTACCTCTATGTTGTGAACAAAAATGCTTAGAAATAGTCATACTTTTCAATCAACTTTAAGCAAATGATTATAAATAATTCCCACAAAATCACCAAAAAAGGGGGGGAAAATCAAGCTATACAAAAAAACATACCATCTTCAATGAACACTGAGAGCCCAAAATCAGTGGCCTTCAAAAGGGCATTCTCCTCCTTACTAGAGAGCAAGAAATTCTCAGGCTTCAAGTCCCTATGCATCACCCCCATGAAATGACAATTATGGACAACTTTCACAATGGCCCTACAAATAGAAGCAGCGGCTCTCTCACTATAATGGCCCTTTGCAATAATCCTATCAAAAAGCTCCCCACCAGCACAAAGCTCCATCACAAGATTAACAGATTGCTTGTCCTCATAAGCCCCTTTGAACTCCACAATGTTGGGTTGGCCACTCAAGTGCTGCATAATCCGAATCTCCCTCTTCATGTCCTCCTTGTCGTTTTTGCTCACAAGCTTCCTCTTTGATATTGACTTGCAGGCGTATAAACGACCAGTGGAATTCTCAGTGCAAAGATAAGTCACCCCAAACTGGCCTCTGCCCAGCTCTTTTCCGAATGTGTAGTGGTTCTTAATGTCCTCAAATGGCTTCCCTAGGATTGTGTCTGTTCTCTGGATGTGTTTTGGGCTCCGGATTTGGACAGATGGCTTGTTGAGCACAAAGGGTTGGTATTGGTCTTGGTGGTGATGGGGTTGGTGGTCTTGGTGGGAAACTACAGGTCGTTTTTCAGGTACTTGGTTGTCGTGGGATTGTGGAACTGAGGGTTTGGATTGGTGGATAATTGGATCATGGGTCTTCTGGTAATGACCCCCACCATTGTATTTTGGCTTTATTTCTCTACTTTTGCTTGCACAACAACCCATCTCTTCTTCTTCTTCTGAAATTTACAATCTTGGGTGTTGAAATTCCAGTTTGGATCAGAAGAAACTTGGGTTTGACTTGGTAAAGATTGAATCTTTAAGATAAAGAGTGAAAAAAGTTGAGATCTTTGGATCAGAAAGTTGGATGGGATGATTTTTTTTTTTTTTTTGAGGAATATGAATTTGATGCAGAAAGACCCAGATGGGGACCTTTTTTCTTCTTCTTTTTTTTGTTGGGAAAGAAGCAAATTAAGTTTGGTTTGGAGTTTGGAAAAGAGTACTTGTTATTATTGGGAAAATGAAGCAGAGTTCATGGGAACAGAAAAGTCTGAGAAGAAGAGAGGATAGAATAGAATAGAAGTTGGTCAACCATTAAATTAAGTGGGATTGTTTAACTTTTGAGGGATAAGAAGAAAGAGAGAGGAAGTGGGGGGAATCTTTTCTAGTTTGAGCCAGGACAGACAGTGGTGAGAAAAGAAGAGTTATCAACAGTTTCGTGTTTTTCCCTGTTCTTTTCTGGAAGGTTGTCTGAGTCGACACGCTTAATGTATTAGAACCTGTTCGATTCGAATTTTTAATTTTTATGTTATTTTATTCATATTTAATGATGTAAAATTTGACATATTATATGACGTATCAAAGGAGATCCTTTCTTCTCTATATTAGAAACTTTCATAGGAATTTTTTTGCTAGGTTCTCGTAAATTAATGAAACGTTTGGTTTATGGATTAGAATTATGTAATTAGAATTATTTTTTATTTATGTGTATTTTTAATAAGAGAAAATACTGTAACAAACTATGAACTATGATTCAAATTATGATTTGAATTCTCTAACTAAACATCTCATAAATTACTAAAAAATATATATTTTTAACTGTCCAATCAATATTTAAAAACTCTTTATTTTAAATATTTTTTTAATTTAATGTAATTTTAATCAGACTATATTTGTAGAGAAGTCTTGTAAGAAAAACTCTCAACTTTCACGGTATGAATTTGTCTTTTTCCTATGAGTAAGAATTGGGGTTTTTTACTATTGGGTTAGTTTTTAAAACGGACTATTTGTGAATAAGAGTAGAGATGTCAAATGGGCCGGGTTGTCCATGGACGGCCCGGCCCGGTACGGTATTATTACGGGCCGTGCCGGTCCGGCACATGTGATGGGCTAGGGTTGGATCTTAGCTTCTCAGCCCGCGGCCCATGCCCCGCCCTAGCACGTGAAGGCCCGCGGCCCGGCCCAAGCCCGTATTCGGCCCTTATTCGACCTGGCTTAGGCCCGCGAAACGGCCCTCAGCCCGCTCGAAATGTGACCGTTGGACCCTTCGCAGGCCTCCCGTTTGGCCCGTGACGGGCCTCCTGTTAGGCCCGTCACGGGCTGACCGTTGGGCCCACGAAGGGCCCAACGGTCACAATTCGAAAATCCCTCAAAAAATCTCCTATAAATACCCCTTAATTCCACCCTAAATCTCACACAATAATTCACTCTCAACTTCTCATCTCACTCTCATTATATCTCTCATCTTGTCTCTTTGATTTTGATTCTAAGTTTTTTTCTTGCGATCACTCATTTTCTTGCTCTTTTATTTACAAAGTTTAAGTTCAATCAATTTTCAGAAAATGACCGCATCAAACTTCCCTGATTTCACTGCTCTTTCCTAAGCTTGGTGATGAGCAATTTTTTGAGGATGAAATGATGCCTCCCAACCGCACCCCTACTGAACCAGAAAATGCTCCGGTAGATAATGCCTCAGTGCACAACGAGGAAGCTGGAGAACGCACCAGGGAAAAAAGACCGTGAACTTCTCCTGCATGGCAGCATTTCACCGAAGAGCCCCGACCAAATCCAAAAACAGGTAAAATAGAAATTCGTGCGGTATGTAAGTACTGTAAAAAACACTTTTTCTAATAAAAATGGTGTGGGTACTGGTCATCTGGATAGACATTGGAAAGTATGTCTACCGTTGCACTAAGGTGGGAGTGTAGACTCCCACCAACAAACACTATCACTCACATCACAGGGGTTGCAAAATTTTACATACGATGCACAAAGTGATCGTGAGGCACTAGCTTAATTTCTAGTTAGTGCCGAATTGCCTCTTTCTTTTGCAAATGATACGTCGTTCAAAATATTCATCCAAACAGCCTTCTGCCCACAATTTAAACTGGTAAGTAGAAACACAACTCGTTCTGATTGTATGAAAGTCTTTTATGCAATGAGACAATCTCTTGTTGATAATTTTATGACTTTTAATGCTATTGTATCTTGCATTTCTGATCTATGAGAGGGGTGCAATAAAATTGTATTTTGCAAGTCTGAGATTGAAAATATTTTCATTTTTATTTTTATACAAAAAATAAAATCATTTTAGAACAAATTCCAAACGCGTCCGTAGTGTTTTGAATTTTTATTTGTTTATTATATAAGTCTGAAAAATATAATTTGAATAATCATTGTCGAAAATAATCCATACCATTTAAATTTATGAGGGGAATAAACTCTAAAATATATATTATTATAAGATTATGTTTAAAATGTATTAGTCGGAGCACAAGTAATTATGATACAATGCAATTATTATTATTTTTTTCATTTGTAGACCCTTATAATATGATATTTGATTAAAGTGAGAATGGAAATTGTGCATCCGAAGGTTGAACTTGTGAGGCCATCGACAAATAGGGGACTAAAACCAGGTGGGGCCCAATCAAACTGCACAAACTGACGAGATTCAAGACACGTGGCCACGTGGGTTTTTGTCGTGGTCTATGTGCTGAAATCAGAAAATCAGAAACGTGCCCTTTTGGGTTTTTTTTTTTTTTTTTTTTTTTTTGCCCTTTTCTCTCTCTTTCTTTCTTTTGTGCTAAAAACGAGTATTAGTTGGAGAATTTTTTTGTTATTATTCATACATTTGCTGTCCACGCGGTTTTGCCGTTGTGAAACACACGCTTACCCAAAAGTTTCCAAATCCAAAGGTTGTGTAATATGTGTCATTTAACACGCACAAAAGACAGGAAAAAAAAGCCTCTTTCTGTGAAGCAAAAAGAAAGCACTCGAGGGAATATAAATTCCATGGAAGGGAAAAATTTTTTTTTTTTTTTTTTTTTTTTTTTTTTTTTTTTTTTATGAATGTTATAATTAATGTGCTAATTATTAACTTATTTAAGTGTAAAAAATGTCGATTTTTGAATAGAATTTGAATGTGAAAGCGTGAGAGTAGTAGATCGTGTATAATAAAAAATTTTATAGAATATTTGAGATACTCTATAGATTATATTAATTTATACACGAATAAATTAATCTCATTAATTTATTTATCAAGAACCGGATTAAGAATTATACATAGCGACTGATTAGGATGATAACTTGAGTTATTTAACCTCGAACAATCCTCACTCCAATGCTTTGATTAGAAAACCCGAACATTCATTATCAATTCTTTGAATCCACGAAGACGTGTGCGTAAGCACACTTGAAGAAAAACGGGTCAATAAAAACACTCAAGAATTTTCACGAACACCAACGTATGCACAACGTGAAATTTTTAGAGAAAAGTTTTCCTCTCACAACTCTTGTGAATTTGGGCGACTATAGAAAAATAAGAGTAAAAATTGTGAAACACAATTTTCTATAATCTCTTTATTAATAGAGTAGTAATTGGACTCCGAAAAAGAGTCTTACTTTTATCTCCAAGATAAAGCTTATCTATTTTCTATCACTTTAAATTTGATTTTGAAACAAAATTTTCCTTCCATTATCATCATAATGGCCGGCCACCTTAAGGATAAACTCCCCCTTTGGTAAGCGCAATCCAGTGTAGGAAAATATGACAAGATTATACATTTATCTAACAGTCTAATTTTGACTCAAATTCAAATTTCAATTTAAGTCAAATGTAAATTAATTTAAATTCTAAATTGAACAACTTATCAAATAAGTTAAATGCATAATTCCAGTTCACACTGTACCTTGCACTTACACTATGTGAACACTTTCACATAAGTGATCTAAAATTTAAATTTAAATAATCACATTATTTAAATAATAATTAATTATCAATTAATTATCTTTGAGTGTTTAATTTTAGAATTTTATAATTCTAAAATTCTCATTTTGCCCTTAGTGTATTGTAGAATTACAAGGACGACGTAGGGACTCATGGATCTATAATTTCGAGCTCCAATAAAATTAATAATTAATTAATTAATCTTATTAATTCTAATAGTTACTCCATTATAAACTTGAAATTGTACTCTCGTAATTATAGACATCTGAGATTAAAATTAGAAACATCTAAAGTCTAGGGTCTAAAAGAATAAAAAAAACAAAATTTAATTTCTACAAATAATTCTTAAAATTTAGATATTTATGTTTTTGTCCCTAATTTATACTGATTTTTCCAAATATTTTAACATATAATTAACAGAATGACCGAAACAGAAACATAGGAATATATAAATCATCACTAATTGTGAGACATTTTTAAATTCAGAGAGCAAAATTTAATTAAGGGTAAACTTCGAAGACTATTTATGTGGTTAACTTTTTTTTTTGTCACTCCTTAGATGTGGTGCTTAAAATAAAGAGTATTTGTGTGGTTTCTTTTATTGGCTTATTATTGCAGTTTGATTAATGATATTGAAGGGCAACTAATTTTCTTTTTTTAAGAGAATTATGTTCTGTAAACAAATTACGAAGCCACAAAGTGATAAAACTCAACTTTTAAAATTTGATTTTTGTTTCTAAAAATTCACAAAAAAACTTTAGTTGTGTCTCCGTTTTACAATAAAAATAGAATTATTCTCCTACACTTTATAATATATCGTTGTCCTTTATTTTACGACATTATAATTGTGTTACCACTCATTAATTAAATGTAACTATATTTCAATTTAATAAAAAGCTAATTTTTATTTTATTTATAGGTTCCCTGTTTCACTGAAAAAAGTATGCCACCGTTAGTAGAATATATATACTTGCGGCACATGTCATCTTTTTCGCAGAACATTGTTAATACGTGTGTTTAACATTCAATTTATTTAAGTATGATACTTAATTTTACATGTATAAAATTATATTTTTTTAATGTTATAATTAAACAAATTGAGTATTACACATTATAAACGATCAATGTTATACGAGAATATGAAAAATATTACATTTGTTGGATTAATCAGAGTGTAAAACGTAAGACATAATCCTCAAATAATTTGCAAAACGCGTCAATTAGAAAAAGGAAAAAAAAAAGTACGAATTTTTTTATTCTTTATCATGGAAAACTCTTTTTTTTTTTTTTTTTTTTTTTTTTACTCTTAACTCCTTACAGGGTATGAATTAGCTTGCACGTGAAAAAAGTGTACCTTAGCAAGATACTGTCCCTTTGAATCAACTCTCTCATCTTTATCCAAACCTTTTAGTGAGAATGTTATTTTTGCAAAAGGTTGGATTTTGGTTTGCATGACTAATAAAACTAAAACCAAAAAAAAAAAAAAAAAAAAAGAGAAATGGGAAATTCCTTCCTTTTGGTTTTTGTCCCTTTTTTTTTTTTTTTTTTTTTTTTTTCAATTATGTGAAACTGCATGGAAGCTGCAATGTCTTCTCCAAGTTGCCAAAATGAAGAAGACAACAACACGTACTTCACTTGGAACTTGGAAGGGCATTTTTGGAGCGTTATGTAAACTTATGTTTGGAGAATAAAACAGCATTATTTTCCAAAATAGCTAGAACTTTAATGCTTATCTAAAAAAATGAATTGTCTTCGTTAGGCTGATGTATTAATATGATCAGATTTTTTAACCGTTAAATCTAATTAAAATTAAATAAGATTATAAAAATATACATAACAGATAATTTTTAATGTAAATTTGACCACTAAAAAATAAAATTACTGGTTGTTCTATTTTTTTAATCCTACAGAAGAAACTTCCTCTAAAAAAAAGCATTTTGCTTGTAAAATAATGTGCGGTGGAGACTAGAAACCTATATAATGCATGGAGAAATATTAGCTTCATTCTTTTTATCACCATGTTTATTACGCTCTGTATTCATAATTTAACACATAAATTTTATTATTTCATTTTTTGTTAAAATAATAATATATTATGTTAATAATATTTACGTGTTAAATAATAAATATTGAGAGTGATAAAAAATAACAAAAAAAACATAATTTTAACATTTCTCTGATGTGTATCCATTTACGAGTGGTTTATGTTAATTAAAAGCAATAAATAGTGATGGATTTTGGTAGAGCCAATCAAGTTTTGCCAACTTTACTCATAAATCAATCATTACAACAATATTTTAAAGATTTTGGTAGAGCCAATCAAGTTTTGCCAACGTTTACTCATAAATCAATCATTACAACAAGATTTTAAAGTGTTTATGTCTATCGCCACTATGTCTCTGTTTCTTTAATCTCTCCTTTCAAAAAAAAATCAATTAATTAATTATCCAAATGCATAGGGATTGACAATTTCCTAACATTACTCTCTTTGTGAACCACATATTTGCTTTGTGTGTTTTCAAAGGTTAAAATGGATAAGGAGAAGAACAATGGGATGGGCTTGCATATGAAACAGAGGGAAGAATCAAAGTCATGTTAACAAGCTTTCAGAGAAATCCTCCGACACCAATACTTATTATTTTATATTATTATTATTAGAGAAAATTACTCACTTTATTCTTAAAGAGCATAAATTTAAATTTTTACTCTTTATTTTTAATTAATACTCTTTTAATTACTATACTTATTTAACTAAAAATGATATTAATAAAAAATAAAAATATAATTATTTGATTAAAAAAATATTAATTAAAAATAAAAATAAAAATTTAAATTCATACACATATTATTATTATTATTATTATTATTCACAAACTCTATCACATCTAAGTAGGGTCTTATAGGGTCTTTGATCGCGATTGCGACTCTTACATTTGATATTAAACAAATATTTTCTAAACACACTATTACACCTACTTCATAAGAATCATTCAATCTAATACCTCATCCATGAATTTGAGTTTTTAATTTAAATTAAGATGTAATATATTTTGAGAGTTTTTCACTATAATAAAAAAAATTAAATGTAATATTTTCTAAAAATTTTTTACTGTAAAAATTTAAAATTAAAAATTTAAATCAGTGAAATGAACAATGTCTAAATCGTATAATTAATGTTAGTGGGCAGAGATTCTCTCGTAGATTTTTTTTTTCCCTGTTTTCTATATTCTAGTACAGACGCCCGTGATCCACCCATCCAGAATCGAGTTGGACCAGTCTTTTTAATTATTTTTTTTTTATTTTTTTTCCTGGGGATAATAAGCCTAGTCTTTTTCAATACGAGTACTATTTTTTTTACTATTCATGTTGCGAAAAGGATGACATATGAATTGCCAAAGATGTGCAAATTCTTAATCAGTCATATTTTGAAGTCCAATCCAGCTATAACGAGTCCATACATGACAAAACTTCAGTCTAATTTTCTCTAGTATCACCGAAAAATCCGAGTGGCAAATCACAAGGACAATTTTTTTTTCTAGAATTCAAACCCACGAGTCTCCCAAACTTACGGACAATAAAGCAAGGTGGAAATTTAATTCATGTTATGGTATGAGAGGAGAGAGAACAACGTTAGAGGGCATTGATTTGAACACCGTAAATCTCGCAGTATGAGACTCGCACTAGTGCTTAGCACCGTGGTACCCACAAGTATTTTTCGACGATAATTGCTTGTAGTTGAGCACATTATGTTAGAAATTAATAATTTGGTGAAAATTATCACTCAAAAGTTAAAAATATTCATGTTAGATCATCAAGAATTAATAATTCTGTAAGCGTAAGTGTACCTGAATCCATATTGCTTGATTTCTCTCTAGAGTCGTGCAGTTTGTCTTCTAGATCAACACATTTTCCTAGAGAACCATTTAACTTTCTCTCTGTATTCTTTCTGATGATGAGATGTCAGAAGGAATGAAAATGTTATCTGTGATTTGGAGACCATAACTGCCATTTATTGATAATTTTCCTGTTATCTTTTGGTATTTCTATTTTAACCCATTATAAAAATAAAAATTACCCTTAAGTCTCTACATATTAAAGACTCACACCTTATTAGATACATTAAAGCCCAAAATACCTAAACCTTAGTAGATCACTTTTAATTAAACTTAACCTTATATGACAACTCGTAACACATAATTATTCACATATAAGTCTAATGTTAGATTAAGGATCCAACGCATTAACCTTTGAAACATCTTTGTTTTCCTCGGCCATAGCAGTCTTGTCTTTTGAAACGTCTTTGTTTTCAATTTGGCTGTTTAATTGGTATGAATTTCTTGTTATTGCCAAGAATGTCTACTTGAGATTTCCATAGTTGGTGTCTTTTATTTCTTCTCGTCCTAGTTCATAATTGTTTACCAATTGCATGTGGTTATTTTTATTTTTTTTGGGTGGTTTTTCACACACTTTTTTTTTAATCGCTTATGATGTTCTATTTGACGTTTCTTTTTATTTGTTGTTGTCGTTTTCTGGTTGACGCTTTTTCATTGGCTGTAATCGTATCGCTTGATTGTTGTCGTTTTCTTCATTTTTTTTTTTTTGGGGAACAAACAAGAGAATTAGAGCATGTTTGCTTTGTGAGTTTAAACTACGGTTCAAACTTTTTATTATAGTATTTATTTTACAAAATTTAAATATTAATTTAAACTTTCTAATTTGAACTTATAAACCAAATAATAATTTAAAATATCGGACCATGAAAGAAAAGACACATTTCTAGGTGAAAATACAAAAAGCGAACAAATCAAATCCTCAGAAAAAGGTCAAAAAAGATAATAGAATGGAAGATCCCCAGCTACATTGCCCAAGTTCCTCCGAGCAACCAACATTTTTGTCCTACATTACATGCAAATACTTATCAAGCAACCAACATTTTTGTCCTCCATTACATGCAAATACTTATATTAGGATTGTACAAAAAAATCGTGAAATCAAAACCGACCGCCACCAACTGAAGAATTGACCGCTCAAAAACCAAAAAGACGGTGCCATGTGGAACCGAATAATGTCAGCTCAATTAATCGACCGAACTGCTTCAATGGCGGTTTGGTTTCGGTTATGGCATTTGAGGTTCGGTTTTAAACTGAACTGACTGAAGTTTTTTTTAATGTCGTTTTTTAGGTATCTCTTTTTATAGTATCATTTTTTCCCTTCTAATGTCGTATCTCTCCCCACCGAACTAAACAAGCCCGTTTAGTCGTAAGCACTTGTGTACTTGGAATGAAAACTTATTTATGAAATTTTGGATTTCCACTTTTGTTTTGAAAGATTTTTTTGTTAAATTTATCTTTCAGGAGTTGAAAAGTGAGGGTAGAGAGGACTCCGTCGGTGAAAGCTCCTCGCCGGAAAGATTTTTCTGCTTCATCAGAAATTATTGCAGAGACCAAGTAAACCCCCCCTTTTTTTTTGGGTTCTATGGCATCAAAAAAAGGAAAGATTTTTCTTTTTTCTTCCGGTTTTTCAATTTTGGGTTCTTTCTTATTTGACTGGCCTCATTGTACCAATTCAAAGACAGTGTAATATAATACCTCATTATGTTGCAAATTTTGGGTGTTAAAAAATAGTATTGTGTTTATCCTCACATAAATTCTGAGTCTATAGAGTTTAGTCACATGCTTTTGAAGAAACTGATAGGAGACAGATTTTACTATATTCAACTGCTTTTGTTGTTAATTAATCATCAGAAATTCATATCAATAGTAATTATGCACACAATTTTGCAAGTGGTCAGCGACCTCATTTAGTGTACTTTACGGAAATTTTTGTATTAACACAAATTTCCTTAATGTTCTTCTTAATCATTTTTGCAAATGGTTTTATAGAAGGTCGCAATGATCTTAAACATAATAATGGGATTGAATTGAACTTGAAACGCCAAAAACCGTTTGGCCTGATTAGAATGAAGGAGTAAAAAGGCAACTAACTGAAAAATATGAACCCGTGGTTTTTAGGCAATATATGGATAAGGTTGAATCGTTTACAGCTTGTTATCATGTTGTCTCAAGTAATATTAATCATGATTGTACATACTACATATACTTGTAATTATATATTTTTTCTTCATTTCTTGTAATATGTAAATTAATTTCTAATTTCCATGTAAATGATGATGATGTTGTTTTTACTCTAACACGTTCAACGAACGGAAGCACTCAAGTAAATGATGCGGAATCTTCTAAAAGAACCAAGTAAGATAATTATAATTATATATATTTCTTTTTTTTCATTATCTATTCAATTTCATTTACTTCATTTCAATTTTCTATTGTAGCAATACATATGACGATATAATGGATTTGGATGAGGATGAGGATGAGGATGAATGGGAATAGGAGGTTTATGAGAAGTTAGAAATGAACTTCACTACTTAAAGTTGAACTTTTTAATTATGCTTTGGACTTCTTAATTTATTATGACAATTTAGATGTTTTTTACACTTGTGTTGTGGACTTTATATGTTGACTTTGAACATTAGTATTGTTTGTTTTGACTTTCTAGTTTGTACTTTGGATTTTAGAAATTAGATTTAGATATTTTGTGTTTGTGGTATTATCAATTTGGATGTCGTGCTTTGTATTCACGTATTTGATTACAGATTTGCATAGAATGTAAGTTTGACATTTTTCCACATTTTCTGGTCAAAAAATGCAACTAAAGATATTGGTAACCTGATGGTTAACCAATGGCTACCTTCCCGATTACCAAAATTAAAAACCGACCGAAAATCGAAGTTTGGTTAACCAAACCAACTACTCCTTTGTGCGGCTCAGTTTCAGTGCACGATTTTAGAAAACTGACATAGTTGGTTCGGTGGCCGAACCGACTAAAACTGACGGTTTTTAACTGACGAACAACCCTAACTTATATGTCCAAGTAAGGGTGGTAATTCGTGTTAGTGGGTTGTGTTCGTGTCAACCTGTTTATTAATCGTGTCAAAAAATATCAATCTAAATACGACTTGTTTATTAAACATGTCTAAAATGTCAACCCAAACACGACCCATTTATTAATCATGTTAATTGTATCAACCCGTATAACCCATTTTAATTAATATATTAAATAAATAACTAATATAATAATGACTTATTTAACACAGTCAAGATAGGTTTAACATGTTTATTAGTCAATTTAACTTTTTTCTTTAAGAAAAATAAATGAATTTTACCTACAAATATTAAAATTCACATTATTTGTATTTAATATGTCATATAAACTTTCATGTTATATCCAGTTGCCTCAGTTTCCAGCTTGCTGAGACTGCAATGGCAAGAACAAATCGAATAGTAGTGGCTCTCACAACCGGGCTATAAGTTTCTTCATAGTCTAATCCTTCCACTTGAGTGTATCCCTGTGCCACTAATCGGGCCTTATATCGTTCTATCGTCCCATCTTCTTTATATTTTATTCGGAAGATCCATTTTGAGCTTTGTCGGTCTGGGCACTAGTTTTCACTTATGATTTTCATGTAGAGCTTGTATTTCTTCTTTCATTGCATCATGCCAATGAGGTTGTGTAAGAGCTTCTCTGTGATTTTTTGGTGTTGTGTCTTCGTTGACTGCAAGGAGAGAGAGATGATATGGTTTGCTTCTTAGTTGAATCCTTCGATTTTGAATTTGTTGTGTCTCATTTGCCAAGCTTGGATCTAATTCTGGATTCCTTCTCAGCTTCATTCTGGTGATCATATGGTTGTCTTCTGGGCCTTAAACTGAACCTGCATCATGGATATTAAAGTTATTAGTTAATTGGTTGTCCAAATGAGGAGGTTGCTGCCTTGTTGTGAGATCATTGTCAGTCATTGTCTCTGCTTGTTTTGGAACATCATTTTCTTCATTGTTGACTTCATTTTCGGTGAAATGTTGTACTTATGAGACTCCCATGTCGATATCATATTATGTGGCATCATTAGTAGGGCCTGCAGGTTCCATGTTGCTTCCTGATTCTGTCTCCTCTATTTGTGATGTTTCCTTATTATCTCTCTGGGAATCAGCTGCATTTTCTTCATTACAAAATATGCAGGATTCCCCTTTTTGAATTTTGTCCTCAGTGTCTTCAGTTGGTTTTGACTATGTCCCTTTTTGAATTATGCAGTCATGCTTTTCTTTTTTTCCATGCGTCTGAGTCAGGGAACGTTGTGACTTCAAGATTTTCTTACAGCGACATTTCTTTGTGGGGTACGTAAGGAAAGACATTTTCATCAAAAACTACATGTCTTGATATCCAAACCTTGTTGGTTTATGGATCAAGGCATCTATAACCTTTGTGAACAGGACTGTAACCAATAAAAATGCAAGGATATGTCTTCTTTGCAAACTTGTTTTTCTCATAGCTCCTCAAGTATGGAAAACACCTGCATCTAAAAACTTTCAAACTCCCATAGTCTGGGTGTCGGTTAAGCAGTTTAAAGAATGATGTTTCCATGTTTAAGGATGTAGATGGCATAGGATTTATTAAAAAGCATGCAGTGAGAAATGCATATCCACCCAATATTTGGTTGACAGATTGGCTTGAAAAAGCAAGGTGAGGCATGTTTCTACTATATGTCGATGCTTACATTCTGTCATTCTGTTTTGTTCGGGTGTGTGGGGACATGAGAAATGGTGGAGGATACCCCACTGGGACAAGTGTTTTTCAAAATTGTTTGACATGAATTCACCTACTCCATCACTTTGAAAGACTTTTATTTTCCTCTCGAATTGGTTTTCAACCTGTTTTTGGAACTTAAGGAAGCATTCAAAGAAATCAGATTTTCTTTTCAGAGATAATATCCATGAATATCTTGTGCAATCATCAATAAGAATAGCATAGTATTTAAATTGTTGACATGATAAGATATGAGCAGGGCCCCATAGATCACAATGTACTTTTTCTAGAGGAAATTTTGAAATATTATTTGATAAGTAAAAGGAATTTTACAACTTTTTCCCATTTGACAACTGATACAAATAGATTTATCCTTTTCCCAACTAGAAACATCGATAAAACTTTTTGAATGTAAATGCTTCAGGAATTTTAAATGAGGATGTCCCATTCATTTGTGCCAAATATTTTGAGAAGCAGGATTCTTGAAAGTAGCTAAGGCTTGATGTGTTATTTCATCTAGTGCATATAATCCATTACTTTTGTACCCTTTAGCAATTATTTTGCCCTCCTAAGACTTGACAAGAAAGATGTTAGCATCAAATTCAATAGTGCAAGCATTGTCATGTGTTAGTTGACTAACAGATATTAAGTTCTTTTTAATGTTTGGAACAACATGAACGTTTTTGAGGTCTAAAGTGCCACTCTTGGTTTTAAGTTTTCCTTCACCAATGTGGGAAATATTTAAGCTTTCTCCATTGCCTACAAGAATAGTGTCTTTACCTTTATAATGCATAACTTTGGAGAGTTTACCTGTGTCATTTAACATGTGAGTTGTGGCCCCCGAGTATGCATAGAGGGTTGAATCCTCTTCATTTTTCAGGTTCATTACAGTAAGAGCCTTAGGCATATGATCTTCTGGTTGAAAGGAATGATCAAAACGGTTCCAGCATTCTAGAGTAGTATGATTGAATTTTTCGCATATTTGGCATGTTATGTTGCCTTCTCCTTGTGTGGCTTGTTTCCAGTTTGTGCTTTTTCCTCCTTGGTCATTCTTGTTGCCACTGAAATTAAGGGAAGAATGTGGAGTTGAATTGTACCTTGCTACTGGATTGAAGCCTCTGCCTCGAGAGCTGAATCTGCCTCCACCACGACCCCGTCCTCGTTGTCTTTGGCCGACAAAGGCTTGGTCTTGGCGTGGTACAACTTCTTGCTATTCTGTGTTACTGTTCATCATTCTTTCATGTGCCTGCAATGCTAATACAAATTGATGGTAGGTGGGATAGGGTGATTTGGTGAGCATGGCCGTTTTGAACTCTTGATATTTAGGTCCAAGACCTCTAGCCAGCTGAAACACCTTTTTGATTTCATTTACAGGTTTCTTGATTGCTACAAGACTATCACACACACTTTTGAATTTCTTAAGATAATCATCTAGTGAAAGGTTTCCTTTTTTCAGTGTCATCAAGGTATCATCAAGCATAATTTCTTTTTCCACATTATTTGGAAGATTTTGTTCCTAAATCGATTTTCATACCTTGTAGGCAGATGTTATATTTTCTAAGGAGATCAATACCTCTGTTTCAATGTTTCTCAGTAGCCAAGCTTTCAATAATCCGTCATTCTTTGTCCAGAGAATGTGATTTGGGTTTGGCTCAACCTTGTCATCTTCCTTGACTATCTCCTTTGTTGGTTCACTGCCTCCAACCAGATGGTGTGCCATGTCCAAGCTTTGGATTAATGGTTCCATTTGACATCGCCATAGCAGGTAGTTGAAACTGTCGAGCTTTAGGGAGATCAGGCTGGATCATTGATAGAGAACTTGGAGAGTGAGCTCGGGTTCAGAGGTGTCTTTAGGAACTTTTGCAGTAGTGGCCATGGGATTGATCTTTCGTGAGGCTCTGATACCAAGATAAGATTTGAAAGTGAAATACTTGATTGATCTTTTTATTTTTCTATCACAGTTATATATACAATACAGGAGAGATCAAAAAAGAGAAAAGAATAAATACATTGATTTACATGAAAACCATACGAGGAAACTAGTGCCCAGACCGACAAACAACAATGTAGTTGGCTCAAAATGGATCTTCCGAATAAAATATAAAGAAGATGGGACGATAGAACGATATAAGGACTGATTAGTGGCACAAGGATACACTCAAGTGGACTATGAAGAAACTTATAGCCCGGTTGTGAGAGCCACTACTATTCGATTTGTTCTTGCCATTGCAGTCTCAGCAAGTTGGAAACTGAGGCAACTGGATGTTAAAAATGCATTTCTTCATAGATTTTTGAAAGCAACCGTATACATGGAACAACCACCAGGATTCAAAAATCCAAAACTACCAGATCACGTGTGCCAACTAAACAAGTCCCTCTATGGACTCAAACAAGCACCACGTGCTTGGTTTGATAGACTATCAGAGTTCCTGATTCATATTGGTTTTGTTTGTAGTAAGGCAGTCTTGCATTATTAGCATTGACTCTTGCGAAGAAAGAACCTAAGGAACAAGGAAGGTGGAGAATCAAAAGATTCAACAGATGACCAATTGTTGATCCGAGAAGCTGGCCATCCCTAGCTGCACCTGCCCATCGGAGAGACTGAACTGCAGAACTCATCAGAGAGGGGCAGATTCTTCCTTGTTTATCTTAAGAAAGAACAAAATTATTTTACTCATGTTAATCTATGTTGATGACATTGTGATTATAGGAAACAATGAAGAATCAATACAAAGCCTGGTAAACAGGCTCAACATAGAATTTGCACTAAAGGATCTAGGAAAATTACACTTCTTCCTTGGACTAGAAGTCCAACACTTTCCTGAAGGCATTACACTCTCACATGGCAAGTACACCAAGGATCTCCTCAACAGAGCAAAACTCTTAGAAAGTTCACATTTCAACACACCGATGGCACTAAAACCTCAACCAATGCCTCAAGATTCAAAACTTGTAAACGCAACAGAATACAGAAGCTTAGTTGGTGCACTGCAATATCTAACCTATACTCGATCGGACATTGTACAAGCAGTTAACAAGGTGTGTCAAAAGCTTAAGGAGCCAACTGAAAGAGATATGAAAGCTGTAAAAAGAATACTCCGGTATCTCAAAGGAACAATGCACTATGGAATCAAATTCCTTGCTCAAAGTCCATTCAAGCTATACGAGTTCTGTGATGCAGATTGGGCTGGGTGTCCTGACACTAGAAGAAGTACAACAGGTTTTTGCATTTATCTTGGAGCAAATTTCATCTCTTGGTCATCGAAGAAACAACCAACCGTGTCAAGATCAAGCTCGGAAGTAGAATATAAAGCAATGGCATCAACAACTGCAGAACTAGTCTGGATCACCTTCCTGCTTAGAGACATGGGAATCAAACTAAGTGAATCTCCTCAACTTTTCTGTGACAACAAAAGTGCTCTATACATGACAATAAATCCAGTATTCCATGCTTGAACAAAGCATATCGAGATAGACTACCACTTTGTAAGAGAAAAAGTTGCCATAGAAGCACTAACAACTAGATACATTCCATCAACTCATCAGATTGCATACATATTCACCAAATGCCTTTCTAAACTACCCTTTCAATATTTCAGAGACAAGCTAGGAGTACATTCTATCATTCCCTCCAGCTTGAAAAAGGGTGAAAAGATACCAACTTCAGCAACGTTCAATTCTTAGGAATCCTACAAGGAGAGAATCAAGCCTTTGATATCAAACATAGTTCAATATGCTGCCATATCTCAAGGATTTCCTCAATCACGATTTCTCCCTTAATTTCCTCATAACCGTTAGAGATAACTAGCTGGGTTTCATTTCATAACCCATGATCTGCTCTTGACCGTTGGAAACCAAATCCATGTAAATCAATGTATTTATTCTTTTCTCTTTTTTGATCTCTCGTGTATTGTATATATAACTGTGATAGAAAAACAGAAAGATCAATAAAGTATTTCACTTTCAAATCTTATCTAATATGTCATATAAACTTTGATGTTATATCACATATTATTAGATTGCAAATAAGACATATAGTTAATCGTGTCAACTCGTGTCACTTCGTGTTAGGTGGTCAACCCTAACTTAATCTATTTATTAATCGTGTTAATCGTGTCAACCTGATTATGACTTAAATCCGTTTATAGTAAACTCAAACCTATTAACTTCATGCAGGTTTCAAATCGTGTCGTTGTGTCGTTACCCGGATTGCTAGCCCTATGTCCAAGTTCAACTTTGATCATAAGTTGAATAGTTAGTTACTTGTATCTTTAATTTAGATTATTTCTTTTTCCAACTTAAAAATAATATTTAAACTTTTTCTTTAAACATAATAATATTTAACTTTTTAAAATAAAAGTGTAAACTTGTTAGAGAGTTACGAAATTTTACATTTATAAAAATGGTGGATGAACAAAAACCAATAAGTTACTTTTTTTGGGGGGGGGGGGGGGGAATAGTTGATATTATTGAAAAAATAATAATAAAGTTGAAAAAACAAATGCATCTTCTCATCAGAAAGATTGACTAGTACTAGTAGAACATTCATGAAAATAAATAGAGAATAAAAGAGGAGGTGTGGGCCCTACATCAATGGCCATTGTAGGCTTGCTCTCTTTCGATTCGTTTCGTTTCAACATGTGTTGTTTTCAATGTATGTTGTCACCTTCTTTTTTTTTTTTTTTTTTTTTTTTTTTTCCCTTTCCCTTTTTTTTTTTTTTTTTTTTTTTTTTTTTTTGCCCTTACCAGTTCTTGTCGTTCGATAATCTATTTCTTATAATCTTCTAATTCTCTTGTCGTTTGTAAGTATTGTCATTTCACCTTGCTCTGTATTACACCATCGTCGTTTTCAAGTAATCTTCTTTTGAACTGAAGGTAGGAGACTCGGAACTCTTGACCTTAAAATTAGAGGATATATGTAGATCTATCACTATGCTATACCTGTAATCACGTCGTCGTTTCAAATTGAAGTAACAAAAACTGAAAAGAGCTATTCCATCTTCTAAGATCATCTGTGGCTCCATGGATTGAGCTCCTTTTTGCTTTCAATAAAGTTTGGGGAAAATAAAAGAGCTATTCCATCATTTACTAATACCATTCTTAGTGCAAAGGCCGGTGTAAATACTACATTTGGATGTACTAAAAAGTATGAAAATGCAATATAATGATATATTATTTTTATTTGTTCTATGTATTGCAAATGCTATATATATATATATACATGCATGTAGATATATATTATCATAATAATTAAGGTATTTTATACATTTGTTTTCAGAACTTGTATGCTTTTAGTAACTTGTAACTTAAATTTTTAGTTTCAGAAAGTTACCCCTTAACTTGTAAAATTGTTATAATATGCCCCATTTTAACAATGATAATATTAAACTAGTGTCGAAAAAGTAAGTTCAACAAAAAATTCTAACATCCCAATTTAAATGCAATACAATTTTTTTTAATTTTTCAACTTTTAATCCCCTAATTTTAATAAAAACTTTGTGCAACAATTTTACTAGTTCGGGGGGTTTATTGTTAAAATTAAAAATTTAGGGGGTAATTTGCTAAACTATGACAAGTTCAAGGGTAATTGTGCTACAAACCCTAATAATTAAGCTTTAAAAAGTAAAAAATAAATTTTCAGTTTTAAAAATTTTAAAATGCCAATATCACAATGATTAAATGAAAAAGTAAATATATCAACCAATAACAATCAAATTTCAAAATTCATTATTTGCTATAATCAATATTAGATTTATCATCAAGTATAGCATATGACAAATTTAGCACCATATAATAACATTTGTACTGAAGAATGATTTTCCTACTCAAATGCTAAAATTCGACACTGTATCTTGTTAAAATTATTGGCTCCACCATAAGGAATTCGGGTTGTAACTTAAAAGGTTAACCTAATGAGTGCAGCCCTTATAAACTCATCTTAGCTCCCATTTGTTGTCAATGTAGGACTTTATTCGCATTTCTAACAATCACCCCTTTGAATGAAGTGACATTGCCCCCCTTTGAACGAAAATTTATTATGTCCATTGGATTATCCATCACACCTACATTGCATTACATGAAGATCCCATCCCCTTGTGCTCTTCAATACGTATCTCGATGTTTCATGGTCTGCACAACAACCTCGAGGTCTCCACCGCGTTACCGCGGAGGCAAGGTCCACCTTAAGCTTTCATGGATTTTTTTTTTACCATCGTGACCAAGGGCCACACCTTCATTTGGCACATCAAATATTCATCTCGTGTATGCACTTGGCAACATCTAGGTCCCAACTCTAATACCAATTGTTAAAACCATTAGCTCCACCATAAAGAATTAGACTTCCAACTCAAATGGTTAACCTAGTGAGTAGAGCGGTCTACTCCCTTATAAATCCATCTTAGCTCTTATTTGTTGTCAATATGTGTTAGGCAAGTGATCAAATTGGTTTTGAGAAAGTTACTATTTTGTGTTTTTGGGTAAGTTATTATTTTCAGTTTATGGACAAGGGTTATTTTATGGTTTATTAGAAGTCTATAAATAAGTATTTTGTGTAAGGCTTTATGTGTGTGCTCAGAGAAAAGTGTATAGACAAAGTGCCTCCTTTTGAAAGTGAGAGAGAAAAGTGATGAGAGAGATAGGCAATGGTGTAAGGGATTTTGGGTAGAGATAAAATAAGAAAGTTTGTTGAGTGTGTAATTCTAAAACTGTTAATGAATTTTTCTCCCTCTTTTGTGGACAAAGAAAATTTTTCCAAACTACCTAAATCTTTTTCTTCTCTATTATTCTGTTATTTTTGTTTCAGTTTGTTTTTCTGTTGCGTGAGTGTAGATGTGTGTTTTTTCCCCAAAATCTAGTATCGAAGTTATAGTGAAAATTAAAAAAAAAAAAAAAGGAGGCCAAGATGACGTCCGAAATAAAATTTGAGCAGCTTGAGCGGTTTGATGAAAATAATAATTTCAGCATCTGACAGAGTACGGTCAAAGATGTTCTAATTCAATAGGGATTTCTGAAAGCGTTGCAATGAAAGAAGCCAAAAAATATGAAAGATGAAGATTGGGAAGAATTGGAAGCGAAAGCGGTAAGCATTATTCATTTAAGTTTGACCCCTGAACTCAAATATAGTGTAATAAATGAAACATCTCCTTCTGAGTTATGGAAAAATTGAAAAAGTTGAAAAAAGTTTATATGTCAAAATCCCTAACAAATAGATTATATTTGAAGAAGCAATTGTATGAATTGAAGATGGATGTGGAAATTGATGTTAGGAATCATATAAATAATTTACATAAGTGCATAACTCAATTTTGTTGGCCTCCCTACCCAAATCATATGAGACTATGGTGACTACATTTTTAGTTGAAAATACGACGTTGACTGTAGATGATGTGTCGACTGCTTTGTTAGAGACTACAAATATGAAAAGGGCTAGTGTTACATCTCATACTGAACAAGTTTTAGTGGCATAATCAGATTCGAATAGGGGTAGGAGCAAGTCACGAGAGATATTTTATGATAAAAGAGATTATCGTTCCCAATCCTGCCCAAAGAAGGATATTGAGTGCTATTATTGTCATAAGAAGGTACATATTAGGAGAAACCGTGAAGAATCGATGAAGCATCTAGAAGAAAGAAGAAAGCAAGAATCTTAAGAGACTTCAGATTATGCAAATATTGTTGGCGACAAGTATAATAGTGACGATGATGTTTATTCTGTTATTGCTGGTGAAAATATTTCTGACTCTTAGGTCTTATATTCTGGATGCTCGTTTCATATATATCCACATAAATAGTGGTTTGATTATTATCTGTGGTGCCAGTACTTTGTTAATGGCTAATGATTCTAGTGCTAAAGCTGTTGGAATAGGTACTGTGAAGATGAAGATCTTTGATGAGTTGTGAGGACATTGACAAATGTTAGGTATGTTCCTCAACTAAGAAGAAGTTTGATTTCTTTAGGAGCTTTAGACACTTTGGGTTGTGTGTACTATGCTAATGGTGGTTTTATGCAAGTCAAGAGAGGTGGTTTAGTAGTCATGAAGGGTGAAAAAATGAAAGACTTGTATAAGCTTATTGGGACAACAGCTGTAGGTGGAGCTATGAAGAAGAGTCTTCTTCTGTTATGAAAGAAGTTGCAGGAGTAAAAGAGTGCAACAAGATGTTAATAACAGTCGAAGACAATAAAGGCGAGATGATGAAGACTTGTGGCAGTGAAGATTGGATGTCCAATTGAGTGAGTTGAGAGAATTTGAGTCAATGTGGAGATTATTAGGTAAGTGACTCAAATTAGTTTTAGAAAAGTTACTATTTTGTGTTTTTAGGTAAGTTATTGTTTTCAATTTTTAGGCAAGGATTATTTTGTGGGTTATTAGGATACTATAAATAAGTATTTTGTGTAAGACTTTATATGTGTGCTAAGAGAAAAGTGTAGAGACAGAGTGCCTCATTTTGAGAGAGAGATAGAGAGAAAAGTGAGGAGAGAGATAGGCAAGGGTGTAAGGAATTTTGGTTAGAAAGAGAAAGTGAGAAAGTTTATTAAATGTGTAATTTTAAAACTGTTAATGAATATTTCTCCCTCTTCCGTGGACGTAGAAAATTTTTCTGAACCACTTAAATCTTTATCTTTTCTATTTTTTTGTTATTTTTGTTTAGCTTATTAAGAGTGTGTTTTTTTCTAACAATATGAAACTGTGTTTGCACCTCTTACATCTCTAATAATATATATATATATATATATATATGGATATTTAGTAGTATGAATCACGTGATACAGCTTTGCACTGATTGGTTCATGCATCACAAATAAGAGAGAGAGAGAGAGAGAGACTGATTGGTTCATGCATCACAAATAAGAAAGAGAGAGAGATAGAGAGAGAGAGAGAGAACCACGTCTTTTCTTTCACATTTTATGATCCCTTGCTTACACTACAGCTAGCCAAGTCATTTTAGGTATTTGTTCAAGCATTTTCCTAACGTGCACATAGAAATATCTCAATCATATCTTTGTGGGGTTTGCAAGGATTGGGAAAAAGCACACAAAGTTACAACTAATCTCATTTTTATCAAACTCTTTCTTTTTTTTTTTTTTTTGTTGTTGTTGTTGAGATATTTACAATTTTATACTATATATTTTTGGACTATCAAATATGTGTACAATTTTATTATGTTATATTTAAGTTAATAGCTTTGTTTTTTTGACTTTATAGATTGATGAATTTACTCCTGCAAGTTAAGGATAAAATTATAACCAAACATGCAGCTTAACTTCAAAAATACAAATAAATTTCTTTTTTTTTTTTCTTTTTCAAACACAATGCCTCATTAAATATTTGTTCACAAGTTTATCGGTAAGCTAGAAAGGGTAAATTGTCAATTCATATATCAAAATTAATAATACACAAGTTTGAACCTTCCACTGAAGTCGTTCAAGGTATATAATACTAAATAATCCTTTATTTGGTAATCAGCAAAAATGGCAGAAAATGACTAATGGGTGAGTAAGACGTGCATAAAATGTGTGTTAGTTAAAAATAACAAAGCTTTACCTACTCATTAATGCAATTGAATTCAGACCCACTTGCCAAAACCATTTCCAAATTCCCATTTCCTCTCATCTTCTCAGCCCACAGAAGTTTACAAACTAACCCACCATACCATCCCCAGCACCTGGTTTTGCCCTCTTGTTTGCTTTCAGTGCTCCTCTTTGCCCTGCAATTACTGCCCTCTTGCAAATTTCATCTTTGTGTGTGCTGCCAAATGATCAAAAGATATTTTCTGTGCTTTAATGCTTTGAAAACGACAAAAGCAAAAAATTTTGCCCTATATTGCAAGAAAGAGTTAGTGCACCAAATAAACAAGAGTGATAACTAATGATGGATGACAAAATTTAGTACAAAAGAGTGATGACAATTTCAAGTGACTATATTTAGATTTGAGTTGTAAATTTGTGATTTTTAACGTGGTTGTATGCATATTTTGACGGTATTTTTATATATAATTCCATTAAAAGATGTAGAGTTTGAATCCCTCCAACCCTAAGTTAATATATATATATATATATATATATGATTCTTAAAATTTTGTGACACTACATATAATGGATGGAAAAAAACTCACAACACACAAGTTCTTTTATTATTATAATTATTATTATTATTAAATTTAACTCTGTGGTCGTTCAAATGGCTTTTATGAAAGAGGTTTCTAGAGAAATTGCGACAGGATAAACTAGTGGTAATACATAGTACGTCTTCAAAATTCAAGGGGAATTTGGACGTGCAATTATTGCACATCCAAGGTTAAAATGCTCCTAGGAATGCCACTTGCATCCAATCACTTCCTTCGGTTTTCATGAACTTAGAAAAACATAATTTTTAGGAGTAAGCTATCAATATACTTTGAGATGCCAATTAGCACAGGGATTCATTGGGGAAAAATAGAAGAAGAAGAAGAAGAAAAAAGGATTCAAAAACATAATTTTTTAGGAGTAATCTATCCTCGTTCACTTTGCGGATTCGAGTTTTCAATTCGAACTGAGATGTGACATTTTCTGAGAGCTTTTTACTGTAGTAAAAAAGTTAGATGTGACATTTTCTGAGAGCTTTTTACTGTAGAAACCTAGAACTAAAAACTCGAATCGGTGAAATGAACGATTTGAATCTCTAACATTATAAGTAAAAATATGGATTTACTACTAGACCAAGCTTAAAACCACATAAACTAAAGAAGTAAGCTAACCAAACAATAAGAAAATCTTAAGATCCCAAAAGGGTAAATTCCCTAAGAGAGAGAGAGAGAGAGAGAGAGAGAGATGGGGGAGATAAAGAGAGGATAACTATCCAGGACAGTACCCATGTTTCCATGGCCAGCTCCCCATACTGATGAAGTAATTAAAGAGAAAGGCGTGGGTTGCCTTAAGGGAGTCTAGTCATAAGCCATAACGAATGCTGATACCCTTAGAATATATCCATTTTTACTTGTACCAAAATTCGTTTCCCATGAAGGGTAAATCAAGACGCTATTCGACAAAACAAAAGAAAGAAAAATACCAGATACATCAAAGCTAGTCTTAATTTTTATACAAATTTTAGAATTATCAGGATTTTATTAATAGATGTTCAAAAAATCGTCATATTACTACATTACACTTACTAATAAAAGACGGACAACTCAAAAATTGATACAAAAATTAAGATTAGAAACGGTGTTCTTATTTTCTAGCATTATTCATATACATACACACTTTTGGCATATATAATAGTCTAATTTCGTGAAAAATCAGCTGTTTGTAATTTGCATTTTGCATCATTTATAATCCATGACACATGTGTTTGCATGGGTTGGTGAACCTCAGCTCTAGGCCCATTAAATGCCCCAATTCTGTTTTTCTCTCATCTTTCCCTTTAAATGCATCTTCACTTATTCCCAAGGCAAGATCAAACTAGCTAGCCAGTTAATAGGGCTCTTCATTTTAGTGCAAAAAACATGGCAAGTTCAAGTGTTTTTTCTTTCATGAAAGGGTGGTTTCCTGGCCAGGAAGTTCTATCAATTTGCGCTTCTTTTTCTAAATCCTTTGTTAGACTCATGAAGAAGATTGTTTTTGCTGCTTTCACTTGCTTTTTTGCTTTAGGTAATAATCTTTTACTTTCTCTGCTTTTTCTAGCTCATTGCCAGTAACAATTTCATGGATTTTTTTTTTTTGAATAAGTGGTTGTTGGGTGTTGGTTAAAATACAAGAATTAGTCACCCTTCATATCAACAATGTCATTGGCTTCTCTCTCTCTCTCAATCTATCAATCAATAATGTCATTAGTCACTTAGTCGCTTGTTGCTTTGTGCAAGAATGTCTTTGCATTCTTCTCAATTACTGAATTAGATGTTTAGTTTATAAATTTAAAATTATGATTCAGAATTATTTTTAATTTATGTGTATTTTTTATAAAAGAAAACACTATAATAAATTACAAATCATGATTTGAATCATAAGAATCTACTAACTAAACGCTGGTTTAATAGTTATACATATATATACATATATATATATATGTGTGTGTGTGTGTGTGTGTGTTTGTATAGATGTATGTATGAATGTCATTTGCTTCTCTCTCTCAATCAATCAATAATGTCATTAGTCGCGTCGCTTGTTGCTTTGTGCGAGAATGTCTTTGCATTCTTCTCAATAAGCTAGTAAGATGGTTTAATAGTTACACACACACACACACACACATATATATATAGTTGTATGTATGAATGTGTGTGTATATTTTGAAGCCTCAAATAAGTTGTTGATGCTAAGTCTCCACTGTGAATTCAAAGTGAAGGACATTACTTGCCTGACTTTTCTTGCAAAGTTTTTGAAAATTCCTTTAGAATTTTTTCATGAAGTTATATATATACACACACATATATATAGGAGGGGCTATAGTGGGAGCAATTCATGGAGCCATAAAAGGGCAAACTACAGAGACTGGATTTCTTAAAGGAGCTATAATAGGTGGCCTAGCAGGGGCAGTTGCAGCCATTCAGTTGCTGGATTCAGCCATTGACGGTGAACCATTTTCCAAGGTATTGCCTTAGCCACTATATTACATTATTATATATACATACATACATGCATACATACATATACATAATTGAAGAGCAATAATGAGTGTCATTATCATGAAAATAAATGTGGAACTTCAAATTTTCATTGTTAAAACTTTTTTTTTTTTTTAACTTTTTTGCAGGCTGCCATACTGAGAAGTTTAGTGAATGGAAAAGTTTTCATGGATTATGCGTCTCCTGCAATGCTAAAAGCCTATCAATGGCAGGTAAGTAATTTACCTTAATAAACAGCAATAAGTAACAGAATATATTTTCTTAATCTTGGTGATAAATTTTGCTTCACATTTTGTGAAATTTACCCCTATTGAGCAGATCAGCCCCTTGGAAACAACTTACAGAGATATTTCAGACATCTATGACACAGCTGCAAATAAAGGGCTGTCCCAGATTTGCATTCAAAATCTTCCTTCACATAAATATCACCCAAGCAAGAATCATCAACATGACTTTTGTTGCTCAATTTGCCTTCAGGTACTAGATATAATATTCTACTTAACGTTCAAAAGGGAAGCAAAAAAGAAAAAAAAAAAAAAAGCAAACATAATATTATAGTTTGCGGAGTCTAATCATTACTCTATTTTTTTTTTTTGGCCTAGGGATGCCCTTTTTAGAGTTAAGAAAGAGGTTAAAAAAAACACATTTTCTTTTGTAATCTTCTTTTTCATTACAGTTAAATAAAATAAATATAACTCACACAATGAGAATGAACCACTATAAATATTGTGCGTTCTTATTTATTTTCTTTTCCTCGGGAAGTATAGAATTAGGGCTTCTAATCCTAACAAATATTATATTAAAACCCCTTTAAAACAATTTTGAACCCCATGGAATTTCCTACTTCATGCCCCATTAATGGAAACTGAAAAATGGGTGTGTTTGAAATGATTACTTACACTATTGTGAATGCTTCTTCTTCTATCTCGTAGGAAGTGAAGAGGGAAGAGAGTGTAAGAAGACTCCCCAATTGTGGGCATTTCTTCCACTTGGACTGCATAGACCAATGGCTGATGCGCCAAGGCTCTTGTCCCATCTGTAGAATTCATGTTTATGATGACAAAAATTGACCTATGAAATCATAACACTCATCAGAGAAGTGAATTTCTCATGGCAATTAATTGTTTATAAAATTAAGTTGCAAGATCTTAATTCACAAATTATTTGTGCTTCATGTCTCCTTCCAATTATCATGACAACTATAGCACATATAAATGTTGCAAGGAGATTTTCCAAGAAAACACGTCAAGAAATGCAACAGAAAGCACATAACAATCTCAATATTCGAATTTAAATGGCAACAAAAAAAAAAAAACAAAAGGAAAATCCCATCTTTATTGTTTGATCTCAGAAAATCTAAGCAAAGTAAAAGAAATAGGGTTTATTTTTTTGGACCAAAACTTTAAACTCAAGTTACAACTTTATTCAAGTGCATGTTCTTTTGTAAAATTTGAGTTTTAACTTGAATTGTGGCTAAAATCTGAGTTCAAGTTCTCCCTTCAACTTAAGTCCCTAAACTCAAACTCAAATTAATGAACAGTAAAAAACGTCATAACTTTTTCGTTTTAATTCTGATTGAGATGATTTTTTTATGAGTTCACAACGAAAAGACGAATAAAACCCCACCCATATACCCCATTAAAATTTTCTATCACCATTGACTTTTTATTAAAATACTATCTAAATACAAATTCAAGTTTTGACCTACCCAAACACAAACTCAAATAGATTCTCAATTCAAATCATAACTCAAATGTACACATCCAAACACAAACTCAAATTATAACTTCAACTCAAGTTATAACTTAAATTCAACTCAAGATCTATACTCAAGTCACTTTAATTCAAGTTCATGTTCTTTTTTCAATGATCTATACTCAACTCAAGAACTATAATTCAAAAATGCAACTGAATAAGTCCATAATTTTGAAGGATTGTTTGTGTATAATTTCAAGTTGCTAGGGTTTTTGTAACATTTGAAGTTACCAGACGATAGACATGTGATTATTTCTATTTAATTTTAAAAATCGAATCCTCACTTTAATGGTTATGGACCAAAATTGGCTGGAAGAAAACAAATATAGACTAAACCATCACAATACTATAATTTTCATACTAATTGCGCTAAAAAGTAAAGAACCCTTTAAAAAACTAATTCGATGTAAAACAGAACATAAGATATTAAGAATAATTGGTTCCAAAAGACCACTCAAATAGGTTCGCAACTAAAGCAACTGGTGAATTAGAGGAATATCTTTTTTTTTTAGAGAGTATGCGAATAAATTCCTTATCAGTAATGACGGAATATTTGAACATTGAACACAAGGATGTGAGAAAATTACAAGAATGATCATTGTTTTTCATCATTTTATTATTTATGCCATTAAACAAAATATTATGATAGACTATAAAACGTATTCCGGTAGAATACGAAAAATATCGTGTTAAGAAAAAAATTATTCTAGTAAAATATAAAAGATGCTCACTAAAGTAATGATGTAAATGATAATACGGAAATAGTAAAAAATATGCCAATATGAAAAGCTTAAGGAAGTATATAGATCAATTTTTAGTTATAGAAATTAATAGGTCATAACTTGTCAAGTTATAATTCATAACCAGATAAGTTATGAATAAATTTGTCAAGTTATGGTTCATAACCAGATAAATTATGAACAAAAATTGTGATTTATGGATAATAACTTGTCAAGTTATGATTTATAACCAGACAAGTTATGGACAAAAACAGTAATTTAACCTATTTATTAACTTATGTAAATTATTAACCTATTAATTTTAATTTATCTCAAAAAAATTGACGATACGAATAAAATAGTGTGATATTTTTATGCCATTCTTGAAAATTTTCCGATCAATAATTAGGCTTGGGCCAACTTGACGCTTAAGTAACAGTTAACAAGACTGGACCATAAAAATTGACCTAGTCTAATGGGCCTGCAAGGCCAATACAAGCCGAGGCCCAACCAGCGGAAAAACCGAGGGTATAATTGTAAAGAAAAAGGACAGAAAGGGCGAGCCGGAAAGTCGAAAACTCCACAAGCGACAGTTGTGAGACTGTGAGTAGAGAGAGAGAGAGAGAGAGAGAGAGAGAGTCAGTCAGCAGAAACCAAAGTGTAGAGAGAGAAACAAGAGAGAGAGAGAGAGAAATGGCGTGGTGCGCAGCTCGGACGTTCAACATGCCGGCGGCGGAGATGGGCGCACTGCGCGGCCGGACTCCGTTAGCCGCGGCGGGCGTGGGCTGCGCCTCCCTCGCCGGCTCAACCCTCTGGCGATCCTCTTCCTCCAAGCGCTCTGCGCCCTTCGCTTGCCTCGGCATTTCCACCGATTCTCGTGAGTTCCTCCACTTTCCCTCTCATTTTCTCCCGAGAAAATCATCCCGCTAAAACTTCTCTCGTCAAGATTTTTTTTTCCTTTTCAGTAATGGATTTCTATTAAGCCACTAGAATAGGGAAAATTATATAATTCCCTTTATTTGGATTGTAATTAAATGTTGGAAATTTTAATTTTTGCATGATAATTTACGTCAATCTATTGATTTTGGGTTTGTTATTGGTCTTAATTAATGGGTTTTTTTCTATTGAGCTACAATACTAGGAATATTTTTACTTCAAAGATTTTGATTTTTATCAGCAAAGTAATTTTTTCCACTTTTTTTTTTTCGTTGGGATTGTTTGGTTTGTACCAATTTTAGTGGATAATAACAAAAACTTCCAATCCAATGTGTTTTATGAAAATGTTGTGTTCCATGTTTTTAGGAACATTTCTTACGTCTTACAAATTATGTTATAAAGGGGACAAATTTTAACATTATATATATAAAATGTAGGAAATAGATAGCATTCCTGAAAATATAGCATTGGGTGGAATGCAATGGGTGAGTACTTTTCACCATTGAAGTCACAACTCAAATTTTTTACGTGAGAGAAAATACGTAGTAAAAAAAATTGAATTTGAATTTTTGTGAGAGAAAATGTTGTAGCAAAACAACTGATTTGATATTATCCCACAATTATAATTGTGTTTATTTGATTTTGTTGCGAAATCTTATTTGTGTTTTGATTTAAGTGAATTAATTGATTTTAAGGTTTTAATATAAAAAATAATAATATAAGAAAATTGATTTTGGGGGGTTTTGTAGGCAGTAAAGAAGCTGTTAAAACAGAAAAGGCTCCCGCGGCATTGGGACCTTATTCCCAAGCTATCAAAGCTAACAACTTTCTCTATGTTTCTGGTGTCCTTGGCCTTATTCCAGAGGTATTGTTTTTTTTGCCCTTCAGTTCAGTGTTAATATGTGTTTTTGTGTGCATTACACTAATGAAAATGTGTGTTTGTTTTCTTGAACATAGACTGGGAAATTCATATCGGATAACGTTGAAGATCAAACCGAGCAGGTACAACTAGTGACTTGTAAATTTTAATTTCATCATAGTAATTTCAGGATAAAAATGGTAAATGGGTTGTATTCTGTCTTTCCTAAAGTAAGGTTTTAAGCTTGTACCTTGGCAAAATGATGTTTATACACGATTGTTTTGCCAATTCTTTTATTGAAGAAAGAAAAGTAGGCTTATGTATCTGAAGTGGGCTTTTTTTTTTTTTTTTTTTGTTGCTTTGATTTTGTGGTTGGACTTGGTTATTACAGTGTTATTTTGTGGCATTTTGCCAAGATAGTATTTTTTTTAAAATGGATTTTAGCCACGAATTAATTGCAGGTCCTCAAGAATATGGGGGAAATTCTTAAAGCTGGTGGTGCCAGCTATTCTTCTGTGGTCAAAACAACAATTATGTATGGATCATTTGTCTTAAGGTCTTGTTTTCTTTTTCTTTTTTGGTAACTTGGTGATAAATGGTTATTGATTCTGCTTCATTATTCTCTCCTGCAGGTTGGCTGACTTGAAAGACTTCAAGAAAGTTAATGAGATCTATGCTAAATGTGAGTTTTAGAGAAGATTTCTGGTCTCTTCAGTAGTTTTACATTCAGCATAAGTGAAAAATTAACCACTTCTTGAATCAAAATCCTCTTGAATGCCATATTACTTTACCTCAAACATGCTTTCTTAGTGGCGAATTTGTGGCGAACAAAATCATGACACTTTTCCCCCCCAGAATTAATTGGCAATTAAACTCTCTCATTCAACCTGTCTTATTTTAGTTTTTAATTTTTCCTGCAGATTTTCCTTCGCCTGCCCCAGCTCGTTCAACATATCAAGTAGCAGCATTACCGTTGGACGCCAAGATCGAAATCGAGTGCATTGCAGCACTGTAATAGCCTCCTAAAACTCGGCTCACTGCTTCTCACCAACTATTTTGAGTTAATAACGTGGGAGGGGAATGTCATATCCAAGAATCTCTGTTAAAACTTTCTTTTCATTGACATTGTTGTTGGTTGCAATTTCATCACTGTAATTTGCTGATCAAAATGGAGAAAGCAGTTGGCTGTTTTTTGGTTCGAAAGCTGTGGTTGTTGTAACATTACGAGTAGTTCTTAATATTGACGTGTTGGGGAATTTTGACATGGTTTCATCCTCATTGGGTACTCAATGAGGACAAAATTCATTTTGTGACTTGTCGTTACATAGATGTTGTTTCTTTAAGACAAGCCTTAAAAATATAGGGGTTGTTCTTTTGCATTTTTGAGTTAGAGTGACTTGAGAGATGAGGCCTCGTTCATTTCACCGATTCGAGTTTTCAATTCTAGATTTTTACAGTAAAAAGCTCTCAGAAAATGTCACATATCACTTTTTCTGCTACAGTGAAAAGCTCTCATAAAATGTCACATCTCAGTTCGAATTAAAAATTCGAATCCGCGAAGTGAACGAAGTCTTTGAGTTGAGTTTGAATTATAACTTGAGTTGAAGTTGTAACTTAAGGTTCTGTTCATTTCACCGATTTGAGTTTTTTTACGGTAAAAAGCTCTCAGAAACAGTCACATCTAACTTTTTTACTACAGTAAGGATCGTGTGACGACCAGTTGGTACGTTCATACTTAGCTTGTTTCCTAACTTCTATCACTTTTGAACTATAACCTCCTAAAATTTAGACTACTTTTTTCTTTCTTCAATAGTGAAATAAATTCTAATATACCTAGCCGGAAACATTGTCAACTTCTACCATTAAATAATTTTGTAGATAAAATCGTTTTAAAACTTTAACATCCGTTCCTAAGTGTGATCATACATTCGTCTTACCATTTGCATACCACTGTCGTTCACATGCCATTAATAAGATAGTATCTTGGGTACATAAACATAGTTTGTGACTCGATGTTGCTAAGCATAGACTCAGTGTCTTGTATACATTACTCTCATTACATAAGTTACTTACTCTTACTTCCATAAATACTATATACTTTATACATATTGCAGCATTCTCAAACTCATGGTGCGTCCATCACTCACTTGCCCACATCCTACTGCTCCACCCTTTTATGCATGCCCAGCAAATAGGCTTCAGAGAGATGGTGTCTTACCCGAGCTTCCTACAAGACGAACAAACTGGATGAGTTTTCGCTTAGCAAGTAACATTAGACCAAAGTAAATATAAACAGTAATGCATACCCATATATGCACTCATGTCATACATCTTAACACATTTCCTAAACATTTAAAGCGTTCATCATATTATGCTTTCTTTTCTTTCTTGTCATGCTTTCTTTACTTTCGTTTCATACTTCTTGACAACTTTCGCTAAACATTTAAATCCACACCGACGGTCGACCAATCAAGCAGTCAAGGCAGATAAAGATCTCAAGTCCCTATAGACCGACGACACTATGGAAAGATCTGCGGGGACAAAGGTTCCGTTTTAACTCGTCGTGGAGGCCCAGTGGGAACGCAGAGGGTAGCATGTTCAGTCCTCTGACCCATATCCCAAGGGTGTCCCCTGACTCAGATCCTAAGAGTGTCCCCTGATCTAGATCCCAAGAGTGTCTATTGAGGTGACAGGAGGAAAATCCCTAGATTACTTACGGGCATGGACAAAGTCAGTGGCAGAGAAAATGATTACCAACATATTAACCGCAAAAAACAGACCAATGAGAAATCACAGGAGATCCACAGAGCCGCAATAGTAGACAAAATAGGTAGATGAATAGTCCAAAAAGGTACCGAATAGCTACAGTCTAACTGAGTATGATGGTAGGCTACTCGAGAGAGACTGTTGTGTAACCATTTGTCTCGGTTTTCTTAAAGTGTAATCTGCGAGATATAAAAGGAGCAAGACCCCAAAGAGAAAAGGAGATGGTAATTTTTCTTCAGAGAGCCAAGAAAAATAGAGAGAACTTTCTAAAAGTGAACGTAGCTCTTTTTGAGAGTGAACCCCTATAATTTCCGATATTCTTCTTAATTATTTGCATTTTCATTCATATTCAAAGTATCCTCAGAATCTATACACAACCAGTTGCATTTTCCTATCCATTATCACGTGATTGGGCTGGTGACCCGACTGGTTACTAGATGGTAACCTAATGTGTTTCTGTTGATAAAATTTCACCGCATGGCTTAAGACAGGTGCAGAAACGAACATCACTAAAAAATTGTACACTTCCACTTTCAAAAAAAGAAAGGGCAGGGATAATACATATAGTTTTCAATGGAATGATAAAAAGATTGTGTTAGTTCCTCAAGGGAAAAGAGACGAGAGAAAAGACAACTTTTCCACACTGAGGATAGAATTTTATCACCCTTTCCCGTTCAGACTTTTTGCAGGCAAGTAGTTGCACCTTCAACCATGTTAGCACGCACAGTCAAGGTACAAGGAGAAGTTGCAGAACCTAATTTGAACATTCCCAGCAAATTACAAGTAACAACCAATACTCCAAGAATTTCAAAATCAGAAAGATGCTACAGATGCTCATAGACGTGCTAAAGAGTTTAAAGAAGAAGATCTAGTTAATGGTATAGCTACGAAAGTTAGATTCCCTGCTTGAATATATAACAAGCTACAGAGGACGAAGATTGGTCCTTGAAAAAAGTAGGACTTTATTAAATCTGAAAATATAAATAACATAACTAAAAACTCCAACATAGTGCTGGTGCTTTTATAGAATGTAATCAAGAGTCCAAAGTCTATTGTAACTCTAAAACTATAAATAAAAGAATGCTAAATCTAAAAGGAACACCAATTAAAATAAGAAAGATAAGCAAAGTCTATTGTAACTCTAAAACTATAAATAAAAGAATGCTAAATCTAACAGGAACACCAATTAAAATAAGAAAGATAAGACTGAAAAAATAAAAACTGAAAATAAGAAATAAATTCTAATCCTAATCCAACTTGCTGTCATGCATCAGTCACCCTTGGGGGGGGGGGGGCAAAAAAAAAAAAATTCGTCCTCAAGGTTAGGTAGAAAGTTGCAATTCATCAGGGGGATAGTGTTCGTATAGGTCTGAAACATTGAAAGTTGACGAAATTCCCATGTCTGGAGTTAAACCCACAACGTAAGCATTATCGTTGATCTTTCGTAGAATCTTGAAAGGACCGCTGGCCACTCTGTAAACAAGTAATAGAAAGATGACTTGTTATTGTATTAGTTTGTCTTATAAAACTAAGTTGACAAGTGACAAAGACACTAGCAACTAAAAGAGAGTCCGGAATAGAGTTTGTATTTAGCATTTCTCATTAATCATTTTCCTTGACAATCTACAAGAAAAGTAATATCACTTGAAACATTGCTCGTGGGGTTGAGCTGATACTTGGCATGAAGAACAGGATAGATAGTTGCAAGGAAAAAAAAAAAAAAACACTATTATTACTTATTATTTATACTTACTACAGATTCCCTGCAAAATATTTCGTGAAGTACTCCCCTTCTCCATAGTATGAGCATACAACTTTGTATACTTCCATCAAGAGTGATGGGAATCGGCTTGTAAAATAGTCATCAAATCCTTCATGCATCGGTCCTACGAGTATCTGAAATAGTCACCATCAAACTAAGTGACTCATATCCTTGAAAAACTTTAAAATGTGTGTGAAAAAGTATTCACATGATTCATATACTGCTATTACAATCACCTGAACATCTTGAGCAAGCTCTCCATAATGACTCAACAAGTTTCGAATCAGTCGTAACAAGTCTCGAACACTGCTAAATTTGTAATCCCTTTTTAAGTACGGCCTCATGTGCCTAACTATCTTGTCATCTACCTTCTTATTCCATTTTGTACCTAAAGCCGTGCATGCTGTACGTTTGAGCGGCTTGAAAAGATCAGAGTTCCCGCCTAATCTATCAATAGTGTCACACAGAAAAGAAAGTCTCCTCTCTGCATCCCAGAACAGTGGATGTTGCAATATCTCACTTGCTTTTGGCCTGCCAAGAATAACACGCAAGTAATTTTAATCAAGAATTGAGGATTCAAGCTAGGTGCTAACTACTTTCTTTCTTCTCAATTAAAACTTCAAACCTTCTCCAATGTTTCCCAATCCAGTTAGTATCAACAACAAGGCATTGTGACAACTACATGATATGATTTAAGTGTGCCGAACAATTATAAATGTAATTGTTAATTAGTATCAAAGGGTATTACGTACCATTTAAAAAAATACACACATACACGTGTGTGTATATCTACTCCAATGTTTTCAAAGGGTACAAATCATATATATATATATATATCTATCTATATATCTATATATATATGGTATGTACCTTTACTTTAACCTATTCAGTAAAAATAGAGTAACTTATGTCAAGTATTGATTATGCAGAACCCATATATTGAAGGAAATTATATAACCTCACCTCTTTTCAGGATCAGGTTCTAATAAACGAGAAATAAGATGGAAGGCTTCTGGAAAATCCTGTATCAAAAACAAGTCTTGCTTTTGGTTTCTAATAATATTCCACTCTTGTACATCAAGATCCCCAAATGGATGCCTACCACGAGTGACGCAAAAAAAGACGATGCCACCTAAGCTAAACATATCCGTGGCACTCGTTTGTTTTCCATGAAGTAGCTGTTCAGCTGCTCTCCAGCTTGCGCCGCAACCTAAAGTTGATTCCAAAAAATATGCACGAGAATAACATTAAAGGGAGAAAGAAGCACTTACATAATAGTTTTATGGTATTTGGTCAGGTTTTGTCTGTTGAGTCTTCACACAATAAGTTTGTTCACTTTCAAGATTCACTTTCACTATCCAATCTGAAATAACAACTTTCACTTTTAAATCTTACTTTGAAATCTGAACTTAGGTTAAGAGAAATTGTTTGTGGGAGCATATTATGTACAAATGTTTATAATCAGACTTGTTGCAATGTGCAGCTGTTTGAGGATATATTTGTCAGTTTCAAAAAATGATTTGTTTGCTTTTATAGCTGGAATTTATTCATGATAGATATGTTGCTGATTCTTTGAAGATTTGTTACCAGATTTCAACGTTTCACATTTTCCTTTCTTATTAACCAAATCTCTATAAGAGATGTTCCTTGTATAGCATGTACTTCATAAATGAAAACAGTCCTAAAAGCTTTCAAGACAACTTTTTCTAGGGCCCAACAGGTATTAAAGTATAGGAGAACTACACTAGCATCCTTAAGTGTTTTTCTCAAATCATAGAGACACCCCTTTGACCAAAACATTTTACGTCAACATCCCCTTACCCTAACTTTGTTAATATTTTATGTAAAATGATCAAAATATCCAAACAATCTTAGCTGTTAATCTACTTATTGCATTGATATTAACCCTTGATTATGTCATATTTTCACCATTAGAGTGCAATTTAAAATTGTGAGCGTCCAAAGACGACTTAATGTCATTTCAATTGACTAAGACCGAGAAATGAGAGTACTTACCATAAGAAGTAACATATGAGTAAGCCTCGTCCTCTAGGAGGCGTTTGTGGATGCCCATGTCTGAAAGCTTTGCACACAAAGTACAATTTCTTTTAGTTATTAAAATGTTTTGGGGCTTTAAGTCTCGGTGAATTATACCCAATTTATGCAGATGAACAAGTCCAGAAACCATGTCTCTATAAGATCATAAATTGAAAATAAAATATTGCCATTAATTAGCAGTTAGCATGATAAATCTAGCACAAAGAGAATGATCCAAAAGATGATTCATTAAAAGTTCAAGTAGACATAATTGTACTCAGATATGCATAACACGATTTAAAGATCTTTAGTTATATATGATTAAAAGGAATTTTCACTAACCTCAACAGCTGAAGTAACAAAGGTGACGGACGGTCATTATTTTCTTTGAGAAGTTTAACATCTCCCAAAGTATTCTTTAGTAGCTCCCAGCGGTTTTTATACATAGTCATGGTGCTCGTACCACCATAAAGGTAGTTAGGATCAAGCTCGTATGGAGAGGAATTCAAAGAAGTTATTCGGATAAGGTCATCCAAATTAAAATCACAGAGCTCCAGAACAAGATAAGTAAAATCTCTGTCATGTTCCACGCCATAATACCTTACAACATTCTGGTGATGATCAGACGCTATGAGATTCCCGATTTCATTGTCATCCAGTGTAATATGAGTTTTGACAAGGCGTTTCACGGCGACTTTTCTACCTTCATAAGACCCCTCATAGACTACAGTCCCATCGCTACCTCGACCGATTTCCTTTGATAATAAAACCACTAATTTTTTGCCTATCCGCAATTGCTTTTTATCAAATGAAGAAGGGATGACTTCTTCTTCTTCCTGCTGATTTAACATAAAAATATTTCTCACATAAAAATACATCATAAGTAGAAAATTGATAGATATTTGGACCCATAAGGAAGTGGAGTCACATAGCTGCGATTACTTAACTCGTTGAGGACAAGGTGTTTCTTTGGGGCGGGGGTAATGCTAGGATCCGTTAATGACTTGGCAACTTATTTGGTTAGTGGGCTGGTAGAGTTAGTAGGAATTAGTATGAATAAAGGGCTTAGTAGCTCACTAGGGGTATGCCGTGATTTTGAGAGTTTTGGAAAATTAAAATTAGGGAGAGCGGTGGTCTCTCTATCCGTTAGGCCCGGAGTACTCAAATTCTGCGTTCTATCCGTTACTTTTCCGTTTAGTAGAGTTTAGTAGTGTAATTGGAGATTGGCTAGTGGTTTTCAATAAAAGAATTCCCTTATTTCTATCCAATTCCTTGTCAATTTCAGCATTGATATGTGTATGTTTGGCTGTTTAGCTGTGGAAAACCTAGGTACCTAACATTAACATCACAAGTACTTTAAAGAGAAACTGTAGAAAGTAGGTCTACTCTTAAAAACTTGGAAGTAACTATCAGGTTTACAATCAACTAAAAATTAATAGGTCACATAAAAATACATCATAAGTAGAAAATTGATCGATACTTGGACCCATAATGACAACTTACTCGTTTAAGGTCGTCTCCTAGAAAATTTTTCCAACGCTTGATCCTCCATGGAGTGGGATTTTCTTTCTGTAAAGTTTAAATTTAAAACCACACGTATCAAAGCATCAACCGCTAATTAAAGAGAAAGAATACACATATGGACAAATATAAGAAATTATAGGGGCATATGTATAGAATGAGTAAATTATGTACCAGACTCTTGACAGCGTCTTCGATATGCTTTTGGACAAAAAAAGGAAAAAAAAAAAAAATGATGAGCAACAATAATAGATATAAATGGTGATAATAAAAGAGCGGGAATATAATTAAGATTGCGATCGAGAGATTCGTGTCCTAATTCGAATAATGAATAATAAAAGAGTGAGAATATAAATTAAAATTGCGTTTGGTTAGAGAATTCGTAACCTGATTTAAATTATGATTCGTTATTCATTATAATATTTTCTTTCACAAAAAATACACGTAAATTAAAAATAATTTTAACTCATAATTTTAAATTCATGAACTAAATTTACACTAAATTAAGCACATATAGAGGAAGTTAGTACCTCCAATAAATTATCTTCGAAATTATCTTCAAGTATCTCCAAAAATTTAGCTTCAACGCCCGACATTGCCAAAGATCGATATAAGAGGAGATTGGAGAAAGATATTATTGCGCACACCAACAAAGTCGATGAGAATCAGATCTGAGATAAAGCCGAACCGGAACAATTTGCTGGGTTGTGGTGGGTTGGGATTTTTTCTTTTTTCCGCTGAATCGTTGGGTTTGGGGCTCAACAATTTGCTGAAATAGGTTAGGAGACGGACGGAAGTTATCTAAGATTACCATTTAGAATTAGAGTTAGGATTAAAATATTGCTGAAATAGGATTAAGATTTAGGATAGAATTAGAGTTAGGATAAGATTAGGATTTAGAATTTTGATTTAAGATTAAGATTCAAATTTAAGATTAGGATTAGGATTTAAGATTTAGGATTAAAATATATATATACTCCCTTTATTCAACTAAAAAGTAATAAACAATAATAACAACAAAAAAAAAAAAGACCTATATTTTTGTAGAAAGAGCATAATAAACATTAGTTGAGTCAATTAATATTTTTAAAAACTCACTCGCATAATTGCATTAATACAATAGATTGCATCACAGCAATAGTAACACGTTAACACCAAAAATAAAAAATGTCACTCTTGCACATGTCTTTAATAGGATAGAGGATGAGCCAAAAAAAAATAAAAAAATAAATAATAATAATAATAATAATGAAGAAGAAGAAGAAGAACAATCAAGGAAAAGAGCAGGGAAAGGAAAAACAAAATGACCATCTTTTTTGAGCTATTTTTTAGTAAATTATAATCAAAGTTTTGTATTTTTAGTGAAATGATTGTTTACAGTGATAAATTATACTACGTTAATAATACATCGGTCTATGATTGCCGATTGACTTGGTGATGCATCACTTCGTAATTTTTTGTGGTTTATAATTAATTGACTAATATTATTTAGTGATAAATCAATTTTAATCAATAATTTATCGATTTATCGGTGATAAACTATTGATAAATATCATTGATATATTAATTTATCAAAGACCAATCATGATGTGTTTGTGATAAATCCTAACGCATTAGTGATTAATCACTACTGTAAAAAAAAAAAAAGAAAAAAAAAAGGCATTTCCCTGAAATAAAAAACTTTAAATGTGCATATGAAAAAAAAGTGACCATTAATTTAAAAAGTTAGGTGTTACTGTCCTTCAATATTTATATGTTCATGCCAAGAAGTTTATATACTCATTACCATGAGAGAGAGCACGAGGAATGTGCGAAACGTTTGACAAGAGGTTTTTTTCCCTTCATCATCAAGCGAAACATTTTCTTTTCTTAATTTTTACTTTTAGATCTTTTTCTCCGTTTGCTCTCTCTCTCTCTCTCTGTTTCTATATTTTTTCTTTTAACAATTTATATAACCATTATTTTAAATGAACTCACATTTTTTAAGAGAGAATCCATATTTAAAGAAAGGCAGGTAATTTGTTACCCCCTGATTTTGTTGCCGGAGATTTTATTTATTTATTTTTATTTTTTGCTTTTTGTCAACTTTTTTTTTTTGTAGTTTTTCTTTTTTCATTTTTTATCGATCGTTTTTTTTATCATTTTGAATTTTTAAGACAAAGTGAGATATTCACTATTTTTTATAGTTAAATTTAATATTAACCACTATTTTAAGAGTATTTCTATTCATCTATGTAAGGATAAAACCTCTTGAATACCATATTACTTTACGTCAAACAGATCGAAATCGAGTATCAGCAGCATTGCAGCACTGTAATAGCCTCCTAAAACTCGGCTCACTGCTTCTCGCCAACTATTTTGAGTTAATAACGTGGGAGGGGAATGTCATATCCAAGAATCTCTGTTAAAACTTTCTTTTCATTTTTCCCATTAACATTTTGTTGTTGGTTGCAATGTCATCACTGTAATTTGCTGATCAAAATGGAGAAAGCAGTTGGCTGTTTTTCGGTTCAAAAGCTGTTGTTGTTGGAACATTACGAGTAGTTCTTAATATTGATGTGTTGGGGAGTTTTGACATGGTTTCATCCTCATTGGGTACTCAATGAGGACAAAATTCATTTGGTGACTTGTCGTTACATTGATGCCGTTTCTTTTAGACAAGCGTTAAAAATATAGGGGTTATTTTTTTACATTTTTGAGTTAAGATAATTTGAGTGATGATTTTGAGTTATAATTTGAATTGAAGTTGTAACTTAAGATTCCGTTCATTTCACCGATTCGAGTTTTCTTACAATAAAAAACTCTTAGAAACAGTCATATCTAACTTAAAATCTTACATTGATGCCGTTTCTTTTAGACAAGCGTTAAAAATATAGGGGTTATTTTTTTACATTTTTGAGTTAAGATAATTTGAGTGATGATTTTGAGTTATAATTTGAATTGAAGTTGTAACTTAAGATTCCGTTCATTTCACCGATTCGAGTTTTCTTACAATAAAAAACTCTTAGAAACAGTCATATCTAACTTAAAATCTTAAAAGGACCGCTGGTCACTCTGTAAACAAGTAATAGAAAGATGACTTGTTATTGTATTAGTTTGTCTTATAAAACTAAGTTGACAAGTGACAAAGACACTAGCAACTAAAATAGAGTCCGGAATAGAGTTTGTATTTAGCAACTAAAAATTCATTTTGTGACTTGTCGTTACATAGATATCTTTCTTTAAGACAAGCCTTAAAATATAGTTTTGTACCACGCCTTATTCTACCACGTGTCGTACGTGATATGCCGTTACAACATGACACCACACATGACATGTCATTTTAGGCTACTACGACATGTCATCTTAGGGGACATAGTTAAATATTTTACTTTCCATTTCCAAGACGTCCCATTTCACAACATTTTTGCGAGACTTTTGGCCCGCCTGATGAGCTAGTTCAAATTGAAGTAGAAAGTTTTTCAAACTAGTGTTTTGGCAAATCTTTGTAAGTTTATGTTTGTCACTTGAATTGTGTATACGAGAAAAAAAAAACATTATAATAAAAGTGAATTTAAATTTTTATATGAGAAAACACAATAATAATAAAATTTGAGTTGTGACTTGAGTAGTAAAAAGAACTCTGTTTGTTTTACTAGTTTAGTTATGTTTAACTGAGTTTGAATAATGAGCACAGTTTAAATTAGCATTCGGTAATCATGTAGTTTGAATTATATTTCCTGTTTGTACTGAGTTAAACGGTCCAACTTAGAGTTTAACTCTACCCTCAAGTTCAGTGTTCAAACTATTTTTAAACAGTAAAAAGTGTCATCTCTATGTTTTTTACACCTACTAAACACAAATTTAAATTTTATTCTATGTTCAGATTAAAATTTTAACTATACATCTAAACGTCAATTCAAATTATAATTTAAATTACACAGTTTGAATTTTTCTGTACAAATCAAAAAATTCAAACTAATAAAATTTAAACCAACACCTAAGCGAGGCATAAGTCTATCTTCTCTTATTTTTAAGTGGTTTTGAACCTTTTTTTCTTTTTCAAATTTTCTATTTTAAATTTTTTTTAAAAAAAATTTCAAACCGTCACATTTTGAACTAGTTTATCAACGGATTTATCTAATACAACCTCCATTTCCTATACATCATTTAACAACTTCTTGTTTTTTCTACATTTTCCAGGATGCCGTTTCTCTAGGAAGTTTGTACTACATGTGATCTTCTAAGATGTTATTTTGATTCAACTTGTTTTTATTTTGGTGTGGGTTTTGAGATATTTTCTTAGTTGTTTTAGATATACTTTTTAATCTGATGTAATTTTAATCAAATTGAATGGTTAAAAATGACCATATAAATATGTATTATAAATTTGTCTTTTAAAAAAATATTTATTATAAATTTTATATGCAGAAATGTTATATATTTATATATATATATATAATTATATGAGCAATACTAGGATAATTCTGATATTTGAATGAAATAAACATTCTATATAAAGGAAAAAAATACTATAAAATAAAAAACAAATAACTATTTAAAATATAAATTTTAAAGAGAAATATATATATATATTCAATATCCTTCTATCAAAAATAGCATAAAAGCGGCACGTTTTGCTTGACCTCAGAAACACACAACGCTTTCATTTATTTCACCGATTTGAGTTTTTAATTTTAATTTTATTACAGTTAAAAATTCTCATAAAAAGTCACAATTAATTTTTTTGCTACAGTTAAAAGCTCTCATATAAAATCACGATCCCGTTCATTTCACCGATTCGAGTTTAGAATTCAAGTTTTGTTACAGTAAAAAGCTCTTAAAAGTCATATTTAATTTTTTTACTACATAAAATTTTTCACATAAAATTACATCACAACTTAAATTAAAAATTTAAATTAATAAATTAAATGTGCTCTATATTTTTAATGAAATTAAAAATTGACGAATTGAATGAAGCTATCATTATCAAAATTTGTACAAAACCAATCATTTTTCCCATGACCCCACTATAATCCCCTGAAACTCAACCGCACCTGATCACAGCCCAAGTAACATTCAGCGCCCGCTTTTAACTTGGACATGAAAACACAGATATGCCATTGCCAGGCATTTAGCTAAAAAGCTCCTCTGTCTCTCTCTCTCCTCTCTCTCTCTTTCCTCTCTCTCTCTCTCTCGAGTCTCAACCACCATATCAACCTTATCGTGGAAAATTCTGTAACCCAACAAAGAAAGCAATATTTCCCAGACTCTGTATTCCTCTCTTGTGGGTCCTCCAGGTTTTGTTCTCTTTCTCTTTAATTTCGTAACTTTAAAGCAATTCTTTCTTTGTGGTGTTTCTAGATCCAGATATTTCGTTCTATATATCTTGTTTAATTCCATTTCATGCGCAAAGAATGCTTCTTTATCGTTATCTTTAATTCTTGGCTTTTGGGTTGCTTTTAATTTTCAGCTTCTGGACTCTGGGATTTTTCTTTTCTTCTTTTAACTTCCAGGTTGTGTTTCTGAATCTGGGTTTTCTTTTTCTTTTGTTGATCTTTTGTGTTTTGGTTGTATATGTTATTTATATGTGCATATTTTTCTGAGCGGGAATGTTTAAGGTAAATTTATTACTACTTTTATTTTCCAGGAAAAGGAAGGAAAAAAAAAAAGGAAATCATTTTCATGGAATACTCTTTATCCTTTTAGTTGTATATTTTTAATTATGGACTTTTGATGCTTGTAGTTGAATCAGTTAAGTATTGTCCTCAGCTTTGGAAGCTGGTTTCTGATCGATTCTTCACCCTATATTTAATAATATATGTACCGCTGTTTCAATCCCACACACTCACACGCATGTATGTAAATATATGTATATGTATGTATATATTTCTAATTCATGTACGTATATATTTTCAATTCAAATGTAGAATTTCATTTGTATGTGGGGTTATCTCATTGCTAAAGGTTCCTTAACAATATTCCTTTTTGTTCTTTCTGATCATATAGGGTTACCTTCCTCTTTAACCATTTGCTTGAATTGCTATCATCTGTTTTGGATTTCTAGTTCCTTTCTTATTTGTCACTTTATATTGATTTCTGTCCTTTTTTTTATTGTAATATCATATATTTAACTGCTGAATTGTTGGCTAATTTTTCAGGTGCATATAAATGGAAGGTATTATTGTTAGAAGGGTCATTCCCTCAGACAATAGTTGTCTTTTCAATGCAGTTGGGTATGCCTGGGATTTACTCACATTCTGAATCCGTTTACCTTATTGTTGTGAATTTAAAAAGAAAAAGAAAAAAGAAAAAAGAATGTTGTTCTAGTGAATTCACAAGTTATGTTTTCAAGGCCTATCTTCTAATATACTTCTTATATCAGGTATGTAATGGACCATGACAAACAAAAAGCTCCGGAGTTGAGACAGGTGATAATCTATGGTTTTCAATTTTTCACTTTTTTGACAAATAGTGCGTATAGAAATGAGTCGAACATTAAGTTCGGATTGTAATTTTTTGGAGAATCCATGTTTTGAATTTCATTTTGTATTCTGGGCATCTAAAATCTAGCTTTTTTCATATCAGTAATACGAACATTAAGTTCGGATTGTAATTTTTTGGAGAATCCATGTTTTGAATTCATTTTGTATTCTGGGCATCTAAAATCTAGCTTTTTTCATATCAGTAATGTGAGAGTATATCGCCTCGTGTGTTCAAAATGGTTTTTTGTGTGGACTGTTTCCGAAATAATGCATTAGTTAATTTATGATAGCAATGTGCCACTATGAGCTGGATTTCCTGTAAGCTTTCTATTATGTAATGTTTTTCTTATGTGCTAATTGTATATGTAAAATCAATTTGTTGTTAGAGAATGAGCCTGTAGATTGTAGGAACTCAAGCTTACAAATATGCACCGGCTTCCCTACCAAGCATGAAAAGTGACCTATATCGCCTTTTAGTTGATTTCTTATGTTTAACATTTCATAAAATTTCTAAGGTTATAGCTGCAACAGTGGCTAGTGATCCAGAGAAATATTCGGAAGCATTTCTCGGGAAGACAAATGAAGAGTATTGTGCTTGGATTCTAAACTCAGAGAAATGGGGAGGTATGTCAAAATCCATTCTGTTTTGACCGATTGCTGGTTATTTATGTGCTACTACCTAAGTGAAAAAGTGATATCGATCTTTACAATGTTGAAATACGCATCGTTTTCTTGTTAGCTACGAAAAACGAGGCCCTGGGCTGTGGCCACAGGATGAGTTGCTAAGCTGGTGTATAAGTTGGTGTATATCAAAGCAGCTTTGGCTATATTCCAATTGCTAACTAAACAGATATTGTTATATCCATGAATTTTTCTACAAAGTATTATACTTTTGATTCACGAATAGGGTGTATGGCAACTTAATTTATCCTAAGATTAGAATGAAATTTTCTTTTTCTTTAATGTGATGTGCCACATATCAGTGCTAATATATTCTCTGATCACTATCTGGCTCTTTTGCTGACTTTTATATTGTAACCCGCTATCAAGGTGCCATTGAACTTTCAATATTAGCCGAACATTATGGACGTGAGATCGCAGCTTACGATATCCAAACAGCACGATGTTATTTGTATGGACAGGTTAGCATTAGCAAAGGTTTCTATATTCATCAAAATCGTATCCAATTGCCATTAATGAATGTCATTTATCAATTATCTCATTTCATTGGGGATACTATTTGACAGGAAATGAAGTATTCAGAACGGGTCATGCTGATATATGATGGACTTCATTACGATGCTTTAGCTGTACGTTTTCCGGAGTTTTAATTGTTTCCACCTTATTTTTATTTGTCCTTTTTCAAGGGACTATCTATAAGATTTTGCAGCAGTTCATCTCATTTGTAGAAGCACTTTTTTTTCCACTCCCAATCTGTCAAATGGCCGCCTCTGCCCGACTTTTCAAACTAGATTCAATGTTTGGCTTTTCTTAGTTTTTATACTTCTTTTAACTGGCATATTTCCATTATTTGTTTAGGACTTGTCTTCTCATCATCTGTGGGTTATGTTTGTACTTTAGCTGATCATCTAATGAGGCACTTGGTTTCTGTTTACTTGGCTTATCAGATGTCTCCTTTTGAGGGAGCTCCCGAGGAGTTTGATCAAACTATCTTCACCGTACAAACAGACAGAACTGTTGGGCCGGTTGAAGCGATTACTCTTAATTTTGTCAAGGAGCAACAGAGGTAGCACTTTGACAACTCCACAGTCACTTGATATCAAATTGACCTGCGTAATACGAGTTTAGTTTTTAAGCCAGGTGTAGACGACTTGGAATAGTTTGGGATTGCTGTGCTTTTGAAAGAAATTCTACTTATAGCAAAAGGAAAAACAAAACTTAATAGTTCCTAGTTTCTCCATTTAATTGTAGAAGTTGTTGGTGTTTGCTTTTACCAAACGCCCTACTTGCATCGTATCCCATGCAAAGGATTTTTGGGGTCTCCAAATGCAATATCAAACTGGCACTTATTGCATCTGCGAGACACATGGTCAAACCCATGCTTTTCATTCAGTGCTTTTTAGTTTCAGGTCTTAGGAGTTCATTGTTCCGTTTTGGACATTCCAAAACCACTCACATTGATTAAATGCCGGGAATTTCCGCATAATATTCATGTTGGTAACATAATATGATTCATGATGGTCCCTTAATTTCTTTCCTGTTTTCCAGGAAAAGGAGATTTACCGACACTGCCAACTTCACTTTGCGCTGCGGGGTATGCCAAATTGGAGTAAAGGGCCAGAAGGTCATGCCTCATCCATCAAAAACGTTACTTGACTGCACCGTGCTTCTTTTATTTTCAAGTGATGTAAAAATGGCGCTGATAAGTTTTTGTGTGATTTTCAGGAGGCTGTCGAGCATGCGCAGGCGACGGGCCATGTCAACTTCCAGGAATACAGATGACAGAAACTGTGGACAAACGAAAAAAAACCAGAATCAAGAGTGTAGAACAATGACATTGCAGTGAGACCTTGTTTCTGTTGGAATTTAATTATTAAATTTGTTGTATGATGGGGACAATTTTTCCTTTTAAGAAAAACAAAATAATTGAATTGGACTATTTAAAAACCAGTTGTTTGGTTATTAATCATATTCATATGCTGAAAAAAAAAAAAGAATAATAGTGTGTTGTAACTTTATTATACGGGAAACAAATCAGTCAACATTTTTAATCCATGAGTCATGAGAATTGTGTCGCTTTGATTCTTGATTTTTTTTTCTTTGTTAAATTACTTCCTGAATTTTGTTTTTTAAGTTTAATTCTTGACTCTAAGAATGACGAGAGGCTACTGAAATTTAGCAGAGAAAATCGCCTCCCAATTGTATAGTAATTAAAAATTTTACAGAAATAGTTATATTAAGTGTAAAATGTTATATTGTTGTTAAAAACATTATAAACTATAATATTTCACATTTAACATAACTATTTATGTAAAATATTAAATTATTATGCTATGGGAATGTGATTGTCACTGTTAAATTTTAGAAATCTTTCATTAATATTAACATCATGGACTAAAATTACTTAAAAATCAAAGTTGAAAGATATTTTCTAATAAAAAAAAAAGAAGGAAAGTTTGAGAATTAAAGTGACATATAATTCAACTTGTTTGGTAGAGGGATTTGAACCACGATTTATAGTTATGTTACAGTCTTTTCCCTTATAAAAATTTGAATTTAAAAAGTTTTTACCATAATATTTCTCTCATAAAAAATCAAAAATTTGATTTAAAATTTCTTAATACAGAGATTTTCTAACGAAAAAACGAGAATGCTTATAATTCGTCTAATAATTTAATGCTCGTTTGGTGGAGGAATTTGAACCTCGGTTCATAGATTTGTTATTTTTTTTTCTTTATAAAAATTTGAAATTAAAAAGTTTTTATTATAGTATTTTTTTCTCATAAAAATTTTAAATGTTTAAATTTTGGTTCAACCCTTATGAACCAAACAAGCCCCTAGGTTTAAAATCTAAAAGTGCTAATTATGGTTAAGCTCTTTGTTCATATTTTCAAAAAATTTCCCACACTTTTCGCAACAATAGATATTTCTGTGAAAATATTGATATTCATAGAAATTTTTATAAGAATTTCAAGTATTCTGCAGGAAAATATTATATTTTATTTCTATATCCGTACTTAAAATATAGAAATATCTGCAAAAACATATGTAGAAATGTCAATTTTTTAATCCTCGGTCACTACATGGACATTTTCTTTTCCAATTTGCGTAACATACTTTTTTTTCCCCGGAGAAGATTGATGTCACCTTGCAGGAGAGTTGTATATTAAAGTACTCTGCCATCTAAAGGGTTGACAGAAAGCACGAGACGCTTTAACATTGGGCAAAAGCATAAGCATGTACAAGTCCAGACATTATTCGCATAGAATTGTCGAGAGATATTCTTTGATACGTATAGTATATTAGTAGGTTAGGTTTTTTTAGCGGTTAAAGTTGTGTATTTTTTTATTTTTTTGTGATCTTATGCAAATTTTAAGAACATAAAACTTAATCTACCGATTTATTGGTGTACCAAAAAAAAGTAATGTTAAATTTTCAAAAATAGTAGAAAATATGTCAATATGAAAAGCTTAAGAAAGTATATAGGTCAATTTTTAGTTATAAAAATTAATAGGTCATAATTTATCAAGTTATGGTTCATAACCAGACAAGTTATGGATAAAAACAGTAATTTAGCCTATTTATTAACTTATGTAAACTATTGACTTATTAATTTTAATTTATCTCAAATCTTGACATATTTCTCTCTTTTTCCTTTAAATTTTTCTAGGGAGTATACAATTTTGATAGGCGTGTAAATTAACGAGGGAATTCATAAAAGAAGCATGAATTACCCTCTTTTTTTTTTTTAACCAAATCCAAATGGAGAAAGAAAGTGTATATCCACATTGATCTTTTTTTTTTTTTTCAAGTGAAAAAAAAAAATCAAGTGGTGTATCTCATGCTCCCACTCTTTTGATCATTAAGGCAATCTTAAGAACCACAATGGAAAGGGTCTAAACCATACTCTATTCGTCTATCTAATTAGTGTTCCTTTATCTATCACAGGACCAATTTAAAGTGCGTTTAGGTGGTGAATTTGTGTCATGATTCGAATCATAGTTCGTGGTTCACTACAATATTTTTTCTCAAAAAAAATATACATTAATTGAGAATAATTTTAAATCATGATTCTAAATTTATAAACTAAACATCCACTATTCCACACTAAGTAAGGACGCTAGATACAACTTGTGGCTATGGAGTTTCGAACGCTTGATCAAAATATAGTGGACCTAGAGAAAATGCTTATCATGATCAAAATTTGTCTAAAGCCAATCATTACTCCCGTCTCCCTCAACCCCACTATAAATCTCCCAAGATTCAACCGCACCTGATCACTACCCAAGAACACATTCAGCGCCCGCTTTTAACTTGGACATCAAAACACAGAATAACATTTTAGCAAAAAAAAAAAAAAAAAAAAAAAAAACACGCACAGAATCATAGATATGCCAGTGCCAGGCATTTAGCTAAAAAGCTTCTCTCTCCTCTCTCTCTCTCTCTCTCTCTCTCTCTCTAGTCTTAACCACCATCCACCTTATCGTGGAAAATACTGCAACGCAACAAAGAAAGCGAGATTTCCCAGAGTGGAAAATACTGCAACGCAACAAAGAAAGCAAGATTTCCCAGATTCTGCATTCCTTTCTCGTGGATCCTCCAGTTATTGACATGAAATTGAAATTTGAAACAGAAGAGAGGATATGTCTGTAATTTAGGAAAAACATTAAGCATACATCCCACATGATCACCAAGTGTTTGTGAAATTTCCTCTGAGAAACTCGACTCTTGAAACGCCCAAAAGAGATGATTCCGAAGCCAGCGCGGGTGCTGCTCACAGGGGCTTCCTTAATCCTCGGCGGAGTCTTCACTCTCAACATCATTTCCTCCGCCACCATCGGAGCTCTTCGGTTCGCCACCGAATCCAAACGCGTAAGTGAAAAAATGCAAAAATTTTCACTGACTCTTCAAGTTTTTCTCCTTCTTTATGCCGTTTTAATCGATTTCTTTTCTGGGTTTTTGTGCAGAGAGGCGTAGCTGTTCCTTGCCGGGTTTGTAGAGGGAAAGGCTTTTACATATGCAAACTTTGCAAAGGAAATTCGATAATTCAATGGTCGCCTTTGTTTGACCCTGTTGCCATTAACCCTTGTTTGTGTCCTACTTGTGACGGTAACAGGTCAGTTAAATTGTTTTCATTTGTTTTTTTTTTGTTTTCTTTATCTCTTAAAAGGGGAATAAATATGAATCTCATTAAAGCTTGTAGTGTTAAAGTTTATAACCCCAATAACGGTTGTTCTTTTGCTCGTTTGAGTTAAAAATTTTAATAGAAAAATAAATTTATGTGAAAAAATTACTGTAATAGAAAAAATAAAATTTAAATTTTTATAAAAAAAGATAGTGTAGTAAAAAATTTGAATTGTGATTTGGCGAAACGAACTTAGCCACCCTTTGAAGAGTACAACGCTTATACTTTTTCAAAATGTAACTTTGTTCTTTCCTTTCTTGAAATGTTAGTTTCTTATTTTTCTTGTGATGCTCACATGTTCTTTTTTTTTTCTTCTCTTTTTCTGGGTTCACATGGAATTGCAGAGTGCAACGCTGTCTTAATTGTCTGGGGAAGGGCTATGATTGAGTTCCAAGACGCATTATTTTAGATTCATAATTTTCGTTTCCATTGTGAGTGAATTGGTTTCACATGTACTACGTATAGGTTTTTCATATTTGTGCATGTTATTACTTAATAAGTGCAGAGCAGCTAATACATCTTTTAACTGTTTCAAAAATATGATTTCATTTCTGTGAACTTTTCACTACATTTGAATATTTTCGGTTTGCAAATGATAAGGTTTAAACGGTCACGATCAGTAAGTACAAACAATCAAATAAGTTGAATTCAAATCTGGCATGATTTTCCGAATACATTTTTTTACAGTATTTTGGTAGCGGCAAGACGCGTCATGCGTGCATATTGCATAGTCCTGGAATTGAATGATTTTTAAACACCATTTCTATAACGAATGCAGCAGGGTAACTATAACATCAAGTGATATGCTTACCCGTTTAGTTCGCTAATTCGAGTTAAGATGTAACTTTATATGAGAGTTTTTTACTGTAATAAAAAAGTTAAATGTGACTTTTTTAGAGCTTTTTCTTATAACAAAACTTGAATTCTTAATCTTCTTATTTGTCCTTTCTTATTTATGACTTGAAATGCTACTAAGCATGCGCGCTCGAATTTGAAACATCATTGACGAAGCGAGATCTGGTATTCTAGAAAGTCGTCATTGTTTAAGATCTGGAAGAATTCCCATATCACTGCCAAGCATAGACTTGACTTCTGACATCGTTCGTCTATCTGCGCACGAGCGGTCGAGAGCAACTTGGACACACCTTATAAATTCATTTGTTGAGCATGTTTCAGCCAACGCTGGATCCATTAGTTCTAAGCTTCTCTCTTCTTTCTACAAATTCCATGCCTAGATAAAGACTTTAGTAGAAGTTATGGTCGCTAGAGAGCAGAGCAATTAAAAATCTATGAACCAAGAAGACAATTACTTGCATATCTTTGAACTATGACATCATATTTTTAACTTCTCATTCAGAAAGTAATTTAAGCCATTTTTAAAAGAGTGATTATACTTTCTGGGGTACTAGTACTCTTTTTTTGTAAATGTATGCTCTTTAAATTTCTAGAGAGGTGATTAACAATGGAGTTTTTTGAGTTGAAAAATGAGTATTTTTTTTTTATCAATCTCATGTTTATTGACTAAAATCTTATTAGGTTTCATAAATATCATATTTATTAAGTAAATTCGTCTGGCTTTTTTTTAGCTTATAATCAAGAAAAATGTTGTAATAATGAGATGATGTGTTCAAATTCTCTCTCCAAATTCAAAAAAAAAAAAAAACAATATAGGACCCGTTTAGTTCGCTGATTTGAGTTTTTAATTTAAGTTGAGATGTAATTTTATGTGAGTTTTTTACTGTAGTAAAAAAATTATGTGACTGTTTCTAAAAGCTTTTTACTGTAGTAAAACTCAAATTTTAAATTTAAATCGGTAAAATGAACGGACTATAGTGTGAACAAGTATCAACTCCCTAGACATGATCCTAGAGCGGCATCTATTTTCTCGGAGGAAGATGAACTTGTGGGTATTGATTTCTTGTCGGAGAAACTTACGAAAGGTTGGTTATATCACCTGATTTCATTAGTAGGCCGAGGAGGAATTGGCAAGACCACTCTAGCTAAGAAAGTTTACGATGATGAAGCAATAAAAGTGCACCTTGATTTCCGTCGACGTAGAGAAGACTCCGAGGCTCGCTGTATTTTCTTCTCTTCTCTGCCATTCATGGCTGCTTTATTCCAAAAAAAAAAAAAAAATCAAGCTTTTCTATTTCTTCTCTTTTTCATTTTTGGAAGTTAATGGATGGATGTCTTCTAATTGAAAGCATGTTAAAGAGTTCGGGAATCGGGGGTGCATGTACCAAGTTTTAACCTATTGAACAATAAGGGATGTTTGTTTCATATATCCGTCCATGATTTTAAATCATGGTTCATGATTTTTTATAGTGTTTTTTTCTCATAAAAAATTTAAATTTTAAAAATAAGAATCATGAATCATAATTATGAATTTATGAACCAAACAGGCCCTAAGGGATCGGTGAATTGCCTATTCATGTAGATATTCCAAAGGGGTAAACTACATAGTTTTTTTTTTTTAATGGATCTTTTTTTTGCAAGGGCCTTCCTAGCCTTCCTATCAGTATCCGTTAGATTTAATCAAAATTACATTAGATTAAAACATGTATGTAAAATAAATAATTTTTAATACAGATTTAACGGATGAAAACAAAATCTTTTCAATAGTTCCGTTTTTTCAATACCGACCAAAGAATGTCCTATTTGTAACGATGAAAAGATGGCCCATAAGTTGTTTCCTACATATTTTCTCCACTGGTTCCCAAGGAGCGTAGACAAGAGAGAAATCCTATGCTTTTGCTATATCATTGGACTCGAACAATTAAAGTAGAACAGTAATTAAAGTAGATCATTCTTCCTCTTCCATTTTCTCTAAGAAACTGCAATAATATCTGATAACAATAATACAAATTACAGATAGGAGAGTGTTATCATTTTAGTCTTTTGCAAGAATTTGCATTCCTCGCCAGTGTCCTGGAGACTCGGCAAATTAATGATACAGTACAAATAATGACGCTTTTCCGAGAAACAAAAAAAAAAATAGCTTGCTTGCTAATTGTTGTGGCCGCAAACAAGAAGGCCGCTCGGATACGAATGGAAGAAGACAACCCCGTCGTTTTTTTTGATGCACCTGCTCAGATGTTGAGATCTTGGGGGAAGCAAGGAAATGGAATATGTCAGCGCATAAGTAAACTGGAGAAGCGGAATGAGCAAGTCTAGGAGGCCAAATGTGCGCATTTCGTTCTGACTCCTGCCTATCACTTTTTTGCAGTTTTCCTTTAGTATAGACATTCCCCCGGTCAGAGATGAAACTATTCATTCTCATCCGTTGTTTGCAACTCTGTTGGGAAAACTCTGACTGACTAGTACTTTTGTTTAAGCACGTGGCGCAGTTGGACCTTCTGACTCTCCATCCTTGCCTCTAGAAGCTTCGCCTTCAAACTATGCTTCTGGCCAGTTCGAGGTATGCATCCCTTCATTCCTCGGATGTGACCATTCCCTGAGTCGGGAGAACTCCATTGAGCCGGCAAATCTGAGGGGCTGAAACCACCTTGGCCTGAACCTCTATCTGGCGACATGGTACCTGCATTAGATATCCTTCCATTTGAAAGTCGGCCATTGATTCCCTCTACTGAGATTATCTTGTAGTTTTCTCCATTGTTCGAGCAGGATCTCCAAAGCCTTGTTATCGATGATCCCTTCTTAAACTGTTTGGTTGGTACTAGACAGACTTCGCTGATCTCAGCAATTGGTGTTTCCTCATCCACATTGTCTTCCCATTCCGTTCCACTCCCTGAGATGTTACTCTCTCGGCGATTTTTGTTGACAGATGGGGCGCTCCCTTCTGGTGAATAGCTTGAGCCCTGGTCCTCTATATGACTTACGGTCTCCCATCCACTCTCATCCTCTTCTATATCACCATTATGATCAGCAAACACATTGACATGTCCCTTGATACAGTTCTTGCTTATCCCATTCACTTCGGGACTGACTGTATGAATTCTCGAGGCATGGCTAACAGGACTGTAAGCAACACATGGTTCAATCTCCCTCTCATTTTGTTCACCGAAATTAACTTCTTCGAAAACAGAAAAGATATCATCAGAATTGGGAGGCTCGTAAGAAAATTCCTTGATGTCTTGGATATTTACAGAAGCAGCAGCTTGTCGAAGTAACTCTGCTTCTCTCATGTCCTTCGCATCTGGAGTTGCAGTTCTTGATGTCAGAAATTTCTCTAAATCTGCTACAAGCTTGTTCATATGAGAATATTTCTGTTCAAGTGCCACCTTTGCATCAACCAGCTTCATTTGAACACGTTCTTCGCGCCAGACCTCAGCCATCTGTAGCATCTTCCTTTCTTCGTCAACTTCCTCTCTGAGTTTCAGGGATTCTCTCTTCAATGCTTCAACTTCAGCCTTGTCTTCTCCGATTTCTTTGGCAAGCTCATCACATACTTCCTCAATCAATTCTCTGGTCTTTCTTTCTTTTTCATAATCCTGCATAAATCTCTTTGCTGATAACTTGGCATCAGCAAGCTCATTAACCAGTTTGGAGTTTAGGATTTCAATTCTTTGGCGATTTTTCCTTTCTCGATTCACCTCTGCCTTCAGGTCATCAATAAATGCACGAATCTTCTCATGCTCCCTGCTCCGCCATGTGGCCCTTTCCTCGCTTACTTTCCTTAAGAAGTGCTCGAGTTTCTTTTTGGAGGACCGCCTTTCAGTTTCAAGCTCCTGAATGCGAGAATGAGCCTGCTCTAGTTCAGCCTCAAGCGCAGACACCACAGATACAGCATTTACTTGTTGGTCAAGCAACTTCATTTGGCGGTATATCTGGCGTGCCTCGTCTGAAGTTTTTAAGCATACAGGATCCCACTTTGTTGCCCCTTCCATGGCAGAGTTTGTAAACTGAAAAGAAGGTTGAAGCTAAAGAAAAAAGGAAAGAGGGAAAAAAAATCTGTTAGAATCTGTACCAGGAAAGTTCAGTCTGCTTTTTTCCTAATTCATCTTCACACAAAAGGAAATAATTCCATCTTCTACATTTAACATATAAAGCATGCTAGCAAGCTATATCTCTTAAGCATAAAATCACAACCTTCCAATAAGAAAGGTTTTGTAGACTTTCATAATGCAAACTCAAAATAGATCAAACACATTTGTTAACGGGAATGATTAAGACATTAAAATCATAAATCCTCCAATAATGAACTATTAGAAAGAAGAAGGTAACGGGAATGATTAAGGTCATTAAAATCATAAATCCTCCAACAATGAACTATTAGAAAGAAGGTAATAATATGCCAGCCCTGCAATGCAAAGCCATTGCACATAGACGAATATAAGGATTTTCCATTTTCATTTCATGCTTCAATCAATAAATAAAACTAGAAATGTACCTTGCACAAGTATCCATTCCTTGAACTGGAACTAGGGCTTTGTAGATATTCCTTCACTTCGGAACCATACACCTTGCTACAGCGAGTCTGCAGAAATGGCAACCCAACAGAGCCAACCCCATGCTGTAGGAAAGAAATGATCAATCAACTGCGACATCTCCAGAATATAAACAATAACAACAATGCAAACTGCTTAAAGTGACACCTATGAAATGGCAAACCGAAATTTTCGGAAAGTCATCAATGCAACGCGTAAGCGTCCTTAATACCATAGACATGTATAATATCATAAATTTAGATTCACTGAAAACAACGTTATTGATCGTATTAAGATAAAAATTTCTCAAACATCAATGAACAGAGTCATTTAACTTTCAGAATTTGCCAAAAATGGCAAAATAGAAATCCACAATGAGAGAGACAAAGAGAAAGAGTAAGCATTAAAAAATAATCAGTAATCACAAATAAGTACAAATCAATCAAACAACAACCCTAGTGGAAATTTTTCCCAGAGGAACAAATCAACCAACCATAAGGAGCCTTAAAAATAAACAACTTTCTTTCGGTAAAATGAAGCAAAAATGAGAAACCTTTTAAGAAAATTTAATTCTACCAGGCCATCAAGTACATTCTATAAAAGCTTGATCTAAGAACAATGCTGATTAATACTATCCAAGAGAAGACTTAAAAGAAGTGAACAAAAATACCTTGAAGATCACTCACAAAAGGATAGAATCTTTAAGATCATTCACAAATTACAACTATTCTTATGAAATATGAACCAACCAGAAATTGAACTAAACAAACAAAAAAACAAACAAAAAAAAAAAGTCAAACTTTAACTGTTTTAAATAGAACCAAAATGCTTCAAGATCATACATTTAATCAAAACTATCAGAAAATTTCAGATCTTTTGGAACGCCAGAACTCCCAATCAATCATTCACAAATATCTAATCGGCGATTCACAGTCCAAAACTCACCTCAAACCCTAGCTGACCACTCCTTTTGGCAGCGGAGGCCGTTGCCTCCGGCATCTGCAGTCGCCAGAGCCCGGCGGCGAGCTTCCGCGCCGACACCGCCACTTCCCTTCCCTTCCTTCCACTCCGGCCAGCTCTCCGACCACTCTCCTCGGCCTTCTCGTCCTCCTCGGCGACCTCATTCCCGTCCCTCCCTCTCTCCTCTCCGTCCTCGACCTTCCACTTCAGAAGAGGCGTCTCCGGCCTGCTCCGCCTCCCGTTCGGAGCTCCTGCTCGCCGGACCCGGCCCAATCTCGGCGTCCGGGACTTTCTCCGGGCCGGTTTCCGAGCGCCGAGCCGGCTCTGAAGATCCGAATCGCACTTAGCGTTTAGAGCGGCTTTGGATGAGAGCGTTGAAGGGAATGCCGGTGCGAGGTGAGGCTTGCCTGATATCTTCATCGTTTCCGGCGAGATTCAGCCATTTACAGAGAAACGGAGCTAGAAATAAAGAGAGAAAGAGAGAGAGAGAGAGAGAGAGAGAAAGAGGAGGAGAAAGAAGAGTGTGGAGTGTTGTGTCTGTGTGTGTGTGTGTGTGAGAGAGAGAGAGAGGAGAGAGACAGTTCAGAGAGCTCAAAGCTGAAGAAAGAGAAGTGTTTGTTTCCAGGGATTTTGACAAAGAAAATGATCACACACAAAAGAATACACTCAGATATACGTATAAATACACATACGAATTCGTATTTTTTATCCTTTAGTTTTCTTTTATTTTGGGATTTTCGTAAATGTTCTAAATGAGATTCAAAACGACGTCGTACCACTGACGCTCTCTGCGCAAAATGGGCAAAAGTTTAAGAGACGTTGCGCTTTGAATCACGGTGGAGGAAAACGACGTCGTATTTGGTTCCTTCCATTCATTATTTCATTATTTTTTTTTTTTTCACCGAAGGGCCCAAGAGAAATATGCAAACAGAATGAGAATTGAAAGCTATCATTATCCTCACAAAGTTTCTGGCTGTTTCTGAGAAATCTCAAATTATTAATCTATAAGTCATGTCTTGGCATTGGCTATGAAATTGAAATAAATGCCTTTTTTAATATTCTTTTTCCCTTTTTATCTTTTCTTCTTTTTTTTTTTTTGGTTATCTTTTTGAGTACCATCACCATGCAAATTATGAAAGAGATGGTACAAAAAGTTTTTTTTTTTTTTTTTTATAAATAAAGTAAGATGAGAATAATTTAGGAGCCTTTTAAAGCTTCCGTTTCCAAACTCACTAGTTTATAACATATTTATGATGTGAAGGAACCTAAACATAAATGATTAAACGCCAACTATGCCATTGCTTTTCATAAATTTTAGTGTAGGGCCCCACAACATGATATTTAAGGAAAAATGCTCTCTCACTAGAGGGACATAAAGATTTGGTGTTCGTTGATTAAACACTTCCATTTTTGTTTTTTTTCCTTTTGCCCACTTTATTTTCTAGAGAAAATTACGTGTACTACCGTCTTTTTTATTTTTTTTTTACTGTCTTTAGCTTAAAATATACAATTATACAACTTAAGATCATTTTTTATTGATTTAATAAAGATATATTTTTACTATGCCACTTCAATAGCATAAATGTTAGTTGGTACGGGCCCCGTTTATTTCACCGATTCGAGTTTAGAATTTGAGTTTTGTTACGGTAAAAAGTTTTCAGAAACAGTCACATCTAACTTTTTTACTACAATAAAAAGCTCTCATATAAAGTCATATCTCAACTCAAATCAACGAACTAAACGGACCCTTAAAAACTGTAGAATTTTACGAAAAATGGCACGGTATTAAAGTTAAGAGAGAAAATTTCCTAATCTCTTCAAATTTAAGTTAGCCCACGTAAAACTGGCCAAGTAAATTTCGAACAAATGAGTATTAAGTAGAAAAATGTTAATTAAACAGATGGGGACATCTCTACGTTATTAATATGATCATGCATTCTTTTATCACATTATACTAGAGCCGAATTTTAGGAGGTATAACTACAGACAATTTACTGCTAAGTTCATTTATATCTTCAGAATTATTGTTACATAAAATAAATATTATATATATTTTAAAAATAAATAAATATCACATTACATCTTTTTAAATTATAATATAAGACTGGTATTTAATAAAGGATCAAAATCAAACCCTATAATATTTACAGTGATTAGGTTTTTTTTGGAAATTAGAGGAATTTTCCCGGTTCGCTAATTCAAGTTTTTAATTCGAGTTGAGATGTGATGTTATGTGAGAGCTTTTTACTGTAGCAAAAAAGTTAGATGTGACTGTTTTTGAGAGCTTTTTATTGTAGCAAAACTCGAATTCTAAACTCGAATCAGCGAAAAGAACGGAGAATATATTTATAAAAGAAGCTTCAGACAAATAATAATTCTTAATTGTTTGATGAACATCATCAGAATTATCTGAGAACTAAAAAAATATGTGTCAGATTTAATTAAGACCCCCCTGAAATTGTGCTTTCATCAAATAGTCATAAATAAGATAAGAACATGATCAAAGAATTAGGCCCTATCAAACAGTTTGTGTTTTGTGGCCTTCTTGGGACAGCCTGAGAGATCTACTCGTCTCTTATTGCATAAATTAGTCCCACATTGAAAGGCATCCGAGGAAGCCAACACGTGGCGGGCTGCTACGGCCTCCACTTAGCAACCATGGACAAATAACATGGACAAATCTTCATGCATTCTAACCTATAATATATATATATATATATTCAACTATATGTATAATATATAGACTATATATATGTATATGATAAAATCCTATGTATACTATAATCTTGCAAAGCGACGAAATATGCTCACATGGGTGTGCCCATGGTTGGAGGGTCGCTCTGGCTGATTGGTTTGTGAGCCCAACGGGAACTTATCTCGTTTAGTTCGTTAATTCGAGTTAAAATGTGATTTTATATGAGAGCCTTTTACTGTAACAAAAAGGTTAGATGTAACTGTTTCTGGAAGTTTTTTACTGTAATAAAACTCAAATTTTAAACTCGAATTGGTGAAATGAAACGGGACCTATATTTTTAAGCCTTGCCATTTGGTTTAGATCTAATTCTTAATTATTTAAATAATTTAATCATCTTTACTTAGGCAAGTTAGGGGAGGCAAAAGGGTTTTAAAAAAGTATTTTTCTTAGGCCAGTTGTTTAACGGCTACTACTGAGTGATCTTGACCGTTTGATTTAAAATATTTATTAATTCTGCTTGGTGGAATGAGGATTATGATTCACCACCTATTTAGATAAATTAGGGTGCGTCCCCCATATAGGTTAATACTAAATAGGTCATAAAATGTGTTATTTTATTTTTTTTCTAAGATAAATTTTTCTTTTTCTTTTTTTTTTCTTTTTTTTTTGTTAGAAAAGGACCAAGATAAATTAGCTTGTTGTCTAGGTCATGAATAGTAGGGGTGACAATTCGTGTCACGTGTCGTGTTCGTGTCGTATTTTAATCATTTTTTTTTAAATTTGCAGTCAATCTGAACACGACCCGTGACACGAAATTTTTTAAAAACCGCAACACAAACACGACACGATCACTTTACAAGTTGACACGACACGACTTGAAAATGACCCGTGACACGAAATTGACCCGTGAATCCGAAATTGACACGAAAATTGTATACTTTTATTTAGTTTTTTACATATTAGAAATAACTTAAAATTCATAACACACTAAATTACAATAACATCCATTGAAATTAAGCAAATAATAGTATAAGATTTTGAGTACAACTATCATGATATCACAAGTTCATAATAAAATTTAAAATATGAAATGAAAATATATGTATTTTTTAGTTTTTTACGAGTTTCGTGGCGTGTTCGGGTTAGGCGGCTCCAACCCGAAATTGACTTGTGTTTTTCGTGTCAATTTCAGGTCGACCCGATTCTGACTCGAACTTCTTTTTTCTCAACCCTAATCCGTAAAATTCGTATCGTTTTCGAGTCGTGTCGTGACCCATATTGCCGGCCTTAATGAATACCATATTGTTAGGAGAGTTATGGGCATGTTACTAGCCAAAAAGAAAGAGTGAAGAGTATCATAATTCATGAAATAAATTTATTAAACTAATGGATGTATTTTCTTATTGATTTGTTAAACCAATGGGTTCCTACCATAAAAAGGATATATTTTCTTATTAATGTGTCGAGAGTGTGCTGACGTGAGTGAAAGCAATATCAATTTCGAATATATTTGGTTCACGTTCTTTCCATTATATTTGGTTGGCTCCCAAACTTTCAAAGTGACAAAAAGAAAAAGGGGTGACACCAATCATCCCAAACAAAAGAAAAAAAAACTATTGACTTTATTATTTATTATTTTCACAACTAAGTCACAACTCAAGTTTACTGTTACAGTATTTTATTTCATAAAAAATTAAATTTAATTTTTTTGTTACAATATTTTTTTCGTACATGCATAACTTAAGTTCTTAACTTGAGTTGTGAACTAAACATACTCTAAGACCCTATTTATTTCACCGATTTAAGTTTTTTTACAGTAAAAGACTCTAAAAAATAATCATATTTAATTTTTTTATTATAATAAAAAATTATCATATAAAATTACATCTTAACTTAAATAAGCGAACTAAACGGACCTTAAAGTCGCATCTCATATTGTGAGATACTACTTGCTTGCGTGGACAGTATATATCATGGGTCCTGATTTATGTGGGGTCCTCAAAATTTTTTCAATTGTATGTGAGAAGGAAGCTTAAAAGGTAAATCCTTTTGTAGAGCATTTACCCTTAAAAAAAAAAGTATAATTTTTTTTTGTACAGCATGGAGCCATGGACCAGTGACCAGTCCACAAATGATGACTCCGAAGGGCAGCAGCACACCATTGGCATTATTGTAGGGCCCGTTTAGTTCGTTGATTCAAGTTTTTAATTTGAGTTGAGATGTAATTTTATATGAGAACTTTTTATTGTAATAAGAAAATTAGATATGATTATTTGTGAGAACTTTTTACTATAGAAACTTAAATAAGTGAAATGAACAGATCCATAATAATTAATACCGAAAAACGCTCTTTTATAACACACATGATCAGATCTTCACTTCAAAATACATCACCTTTTCGAAGTACTCAGTGGATATTTATTTTTTATATTCATTTTTTATTTTAAATTATGATTCATGATTTTTTATAATAATTTTATTTTATACAAAAATATATAAAATAAAAATAATTTTGAATTATAATTTTAAATGCATCAACCAAGCATAAGTCAATTAGAACATATATATAGGTGTGTTTTTTAAATACTAAAAAGTTTACGCCTTAGCAAGAGACATAAAATTAGCTATATGTGTGTGTGTATAATCTTTTAAATGTTATACTTATGGAGAGGGATAGGTGATCAAGTTGCTTATAGTTATAATGATGAATGGTTCAACTCTAACACTACTTGAGCATAGGTAATTTCATGCAATTTATTAAAGCTTGCTGGTGGCTGACTTCCGAGCATTTTGAGGTGTTTGGTATACAATAATTAATAGGAATTATATTATTGGAAAAGTAATAGAAGGTAATATGATTCTCAATAAAACATGTATTGTCACGTTTCGTTGTGTATAAAAACCTTCCTGGAAATATCATTTTACTATGTTTAGTTAAGCACAATGATGTAATGTAAATTTTCTTATATAATCAATAATTTTAAAATTAATTATAATTTATTAAATATTGGTAGTGAAATTTCTTAAACGGATTATTATAGTTTTAGGGTGTGTTCATTTGCACAACTCAAGTCATGGCTTGAGTTGTGTATGTGAGAGAAAATATTGTAATAAAAAAGTTAAAGTTAAATTTAAATGTATATGAGAGAAAATATTGTATTAATATGACTTGAATCGTGAAATTAACGAGACTTAATTTTTGTTAAATATAAAATATTAAAAAAAGAAAAAATAGTCACCCCCCCCCCCCCCCCCATTTTTTTTAGATACCCCCCCCCCCCCCCCCCCAAACATATTCAAATCAAATCTCTCCCCTTACAAACTCAAATCAGATTTGGGAATGCAATTGAAGGGGGAAGATGGATGAGACGGAAGGGGGCCTACGACATCGTCTTTCTCGGCAACCAGAGCCATAAGGGTGGGGAGGCGATGGCCGGTGGCTGACATATGAGTATTGGGGATGGGTCTGCAAGTTTAGTAGTGGTGTTAGGCAAGTCAAGATCTATGGTGATGGCGGTGTGGGTGGGCTGTGAGTTTGGGTATTTTGGTGAGATTCCCATAAATATGATTCGACGGCGGCTGGATTGGTGGATATGCGACAGTGTCTTGGGTCTTGGTGGGCTTTGAACAGTGAATGAATTTTGATTAAATTTGTCTTTTCTTTTGTTTAAGTCATGAGTTTTGTATGGTAATCACATTTCTTAAAAAATGAATACTACTGTATTGGGTGGGATTGAAATTATCTCATTTTGAGGTAAAGTGAATCCCATAGAATTGTCTTTCTTGGGAATTAAAAAATCTCAATTCTTATACTAAACATAGAAATCTGCAAGGTTTTCATTCTCACTCTCAGGATTACTGCATACCAAACACCGCCTTTGTGTTATATATTAATGAAACCTTTCACCAAGATGCATATATATATATATATATATATATAGAGTTCTTTTTTACCTTTCGTTCCTAAACTTGTAGGTGACAATTGCCCTTTAAACTTCTAAATTTTTAACAATTCACCCTCCAATTTACAAAATAATTACTTTGATTGGTGATTGTGTTAAATTGCCGACGATAAAAGCAAGTTTGTTAAAAAGGTTTAGCATTCCAATTTAAATGTAATACACAATTTCTCAAATTCTCAACTCTCAATTCTCTTAGAACTGACAAAACACTAGACCAAAAAAATGATAAAATATGACACATTACAACTATTTTGCAAATTAAAGAAAAGGGGGGGAAATTACTAGAGGACAAATTATCGAAGCAAATTACATGGAGAGTGTACATACATACATATACGTGTATATATATATATGTATATGTATGCATATATACATATATTTATATATGCATATTGAGAGAGTGTTTCTCCACTACTATTTGACTACTATTTGACGTGTTTAGAATTATTCTTGTTTTTATTTTTCATGTTTTTCAAGAAAGAAATAAATGAAAATGATTTTAAAACAGTGTTTGATAAAATTAAAGATAAAAAACAGAAATGAAAACGATTTTTTAGTTTAGTGTAAAATAGAAGAAAAATAAAAAATGATTTTTAGTCGCTTTTTATTTTTTATTTTTATTTTCTCCTTTTTCGAGCAGAGAGAGAGACATTAATGGATTTTTTTATATTGAAAATAATATTTTGATAAAATTATCAAACACATTTTTAAAAATTATTTCTGCCTGAGATTGAAAATATTTTTATTTCTATTTTTATATAAAAAATAAAATTATTTTAAAATGAATTCTAAACGCATTTATTATCTCCGTATTGACGTTACTCTTTATTTCAACGCACAAATCACCATGTTTCTCCACTATAGAGCATGGGTAGTGTCTAGACGTACAAACATACGTATATGTATATGCTTATTATGGGAGTGCTTTTCCACTATTATTATCATCACATAATTATCATTCATTTCAACAATTTGAGTTTTTAATTTTAGGTTTTTATAATAAAAAACTCTTAAAAAATATCACATCTAATTTTTTTTGTTACAGTAAAAAATTTTTAAAAAATATCATATTTTAACTCGAATTAAAAACTCAAATCTATAAAGTGAGCGTGACGTTAATTTCTACACATACATTAATTCATCAGAAAATTTCTTTGCATACATCACCATATAATTAATCATCCCTAAAAAGAAAAGCTAGAAAAATAGACCTACCCTATAAAACCCACTTGATTAACTAGTGCATTGGGAACATGCACATGTACATAGGAGACCAAATTAAGAAGAGCCACAAAAGACCTTCCAAAAAAACACTGTATAGTAATAAAACCTTCTTTTACAGCTGCATTTTGTCGGGACAATGGAGGACGATAGAGACCTTACTCTTTTGTACCCTTTGACGAATGTTAAGAACAAATTTTGGGATTATTTAGGCTTGTTCATTTCGCGGATTTGAGTTTTTAATTTGAGTTAATATATGACATTTTTAGAGAGCTTTTTACTGTAGCAAAAAAAGTTAGATGTGACATTTTTTGAGAGCTTTTTACTGTAGAAACCTAAAACTAAAAACTCGAATCGGTGAAATAAACGAGGCCTTACTGTGTGTTTGGTTCGAGAATTTGTGTCATAATTCATGGTTTGTTATAGTGTTTTCTCTCACAAAAAATACACGTAAATCGAGAATAGTTCTGAATCATGATTATGAATCTATCAACCAAACGTCATCGCTGATTCGAGTTGATATGTGATTTTATATGAAAATGTTTTACTGTAACAAAAAAGTTAGATGTGACTGTTCTGAGAGCTTTTTACTGTAACAAAACTCAAATTTTAAAATTAAATCGGTGAAATGAACAGAGCCTTAGGGCCTGTTTGTTTTTGTTTTCGTTTTCATTTTTCACGTTTTTCGAAGCTAAAAAATGAAAACACAATCTAAAAACGTGTTTGGCACAAAACTTTTCAAAAAACAAAAACAAAAACATTTTTGTCTTTTTGTGAAAAACTGAAAACGAAAAAAAGCCGTTTTCTCGTTTTCGTTTTCTTCTTCTGAAAACGGTTTTCATTTTTTTTTCTTCTCTCTCTTCTCCACTGCCCACCCCCCCCAACAGCACCCCCCTCCCCCACTCCAAAATCAACACCGACTGAAGGAGATGAAGGACGACAGAGAGAGACGTCGCCGGAGATTCCCTCGCTCGGTGGCTATCGTCAGTCGTCGGACGCCGATTGTGGTTAGGAAACTTGATAGAAATGGTGTATTAACGAAATTTTGTTTAAGCAAAAAAAAAAAAATGAAACACCATAGTTATCACATAAGGGACAGGGGAAGGTTAGTGATTGTGGCACGTCCTAGGATTGTTAGCAAGGAACTAAAACATTTGAAGGAGATGGTATATAAGGGGTGTCACCCCCCCCGGATTCTTCCCGTTATGTATATATAATATGTATATATAATGATGTTTATTTAATATATTATTACATGTTTTCAAAAATTAAACCACCAAACGTAGTTTCAGTTTTTTTTTTAAACTGAAATCAATCTCTGAATAAAACTACCAAATGCATTTCAGAAATAATTCCAAAATGAAAATGAAAACGTTTTCATTTCTATTTTCATACATAAAATAAAATCATTTTGGAACCAATCCCAAACGCACCATTAGTTTTACTCTTCCCCACATCAACCAGAGTGTAAGCTTTCTTATTGGTAATATCAATTTTTGACTGTTGAATTTAATTAAAATTACGTCAGATTATAAAAGTATACAAAATAGCAATACAAATCTTACAGCTAAAAAATTAAAAACTATTGATAATTCATTTCTTTTATCATACCAAACAAACTCCCCATCAATTATAGGTTGTTAATCTTCTTGCTTCCTTTTTAATAGTGAAAAAGCATTTCAACCCGTAACTTTGGAAACCATCTTATTATATACGAATTTTGGAAACCATCTTATCCGTAACTTTGGAAGCATTTACGAATTTTGTTATGTTTATCATTCTGAAAGGAAATCTTTGGTTTAAAAGGAAAAAGGGCAAGAAAAAAAAATGTGGATTATTATTTATCATTCTGATTTCAAGCGTTTACTTAATTATTTGCTAGGATGTGGGCCCAAAAATAATCCAATTCATTTCCGCGTTCATCAAATTTTTATGAGGCTACACTATGTTTTCTTAAATTTAGAAATAGATATCTAATTATCGATATAATTACTAAAATATATTCTTGTACATAATTAAATAATCATTAACTTCATAAGAGAATTTGACGTTTACTATAGCAGAATCAATACTAAATTATCAAGATGCGATAAGGTATTCCTTATCGGATCAGTGCACAATGCCCTAATCAAATACCTAGTAGCATGATCAAAGTCGATAATCGTAAACTATGTCTCCATCACCATGTCGAATGAAACCATCCGTGTTCACAATTTAATTATAAGTAAATACAATCCAGCAAATTAAAAAAAAATAACCACATATGTAAGTTAAAAAAGATAATAAAGACTCGTCCATGTTTCCCTCTCCCATTCATGTGAGATTTTCTCACGTGATTATTCTACATGTACTATAACCTCTAAAGTTATAGCTTTCTTCCCAATTGAGATAGGAGAAGATAATGGGACGTTTATTTTTTATATTCGTCTCTGATTTTGAATCATGATTCATAATTTTTTACAGTATTTTTTCTCACAAAAAATACACTTAAAACGAGAATAATTCTGAATTATAATTCTGAATACATAAACTAAACATCCTCCGAAACAAACTAGCTTCACGAGCAATTGAATTATGAGGCATGTATTTATGTTGAGTATTGATGCAAGTTCTTTGAATGGCGTTTACTTTATGTTTTTTCCTTTCTTGTGTTTGTCATTAATTATGTTCACATAAGGCCCGGAAAGATCTGACTTACAACACTGGTAATGTGCCTGTCCACACATGGCAGGGCAGTTTATATGTATTTATATACATATATATATATATATATATATATATATACACGCGCGATTATAATAAAGAATCTGACTTTTCTTGGCCATATATATAATTATATGATGTTAAGGCTATATAGACACAAATCTAGCAGAAAAGAAGTACACTGGAATAATGAATATCTTTCTAGCAGCTGATGGGCTCGTGTAGTACTTTAGGTTAATTTAAAGAGAATCCAAAGACTGTATATTAAATTATAGTTCACACCAACATGGTACACGTACTCAAGATATTTAACAATTTACGTGGTACTAAAAAACATGGACAGTTCCTGGTATAATTTAATCAACGGGTTGGATTGAGACAAAAATATATGATCAAAATGGACATAACTCAATCAACAATGATTATAGTTACGTTTATTTCACCGATTTAAATTTATTACAGTAAAAAAATTTTAAAAATAGTCATATTTAACTTTTTTGTTACAGTAAAACATAAAATTATATCTCAACTCAAATTAAAAATTTAAATCAACCAATTAAATAAGCCATATATGTCCGTTTGATGGTCTCTCTGACCAGACCAATCAAAAGTGAAGCAAAGCCAAACCATACATCTTGTTGGACAAAATTTCGTCCAACACCAGATCAACGTCTTTGAATTCGTAATTTAAATTGAACAAATCACTTTACCAAGAACATTGTATGAACACCTTATTAAACACTAGAAACCCTACAGAAAGACGAACACTAGTATTGTTATGCCGGTCGTAAACACTCTAACGCTCAAGTTAGCAATAGTGTGTTTGGAGGATTGGTTCAAACAATCATGGTTTGGGTTCAAACAATGTTTTTTCTTGTAAAAAATTTGAATTTTAGAAGTTATCATATAATGTTTCTCTCACAAAAAGGGTAAGGAGACAAACACCTCTTAAAAGTGCACGAGTCATAATTTCTACCCGTTACTGTTGATTAATAACATTTTTAGTCAAATAACTATACAAACAAAAGAGTATTAATCAATAATGAGGAGTAAAAATCCAGACTCACGCACTCTTAAGTGTAAATTTTGTAATTTTCTCCTTACGAAAATGTGAATTCTGGTCCACCTTCCAAACGCGTCCTAAAGTTTATCTTACATGCACTTTGTGATTCTTCTAAAATTCTATTGCTCGATGGTAGTTTGTACAATTTGTTGGGCAAAAACAAGGTTACCCCATAACATACCCTCACCTATATTTATACGATATTACTTAGGGAGAAAGAGTTTCTCCCTTAGTAATTTGTAAAGCCTTTTGCATATGAGAGGCATGTGCGAAATGTTTCACAAGGAGTTTTACTCCCTTTATCAAGCAAAAACATTTTTAAAAATTTACTTTTTGGCTTTTTTTTCTTTTACTTTTTGTGCTTTTTTTCCTTACATTTTTCTTTAGATCTTTTACTTGTTTTTGTCTTTTTTATTTCTTATTTTTATTTTTTTAACAATTTGTATAACCATTGTTTTAAATAAGTCACACGTGTTTTTGATTAGTCTAAAAAATACCCTAATCAGCCCTTAATTTTGTACCAATAAATAGAGCGTCATAGGATTGCATAATCATAGAACTAAAACAATTACTACCTAGAGGTCAATTAATACTGCTATCTAGATATACCTACAAGTATTAATTTATTTAGTATCTAGGTACTAGTCAAATTGTTGCGTGCCAAAAAAAAAAAAATATGATCAAACTTTTTTCCGTATTAAAACATTAAATAATCCTTTTTCATGCCCATGCAAGTAAAGGAGAATATAATTAAGATTGAGACCTTTTTCTGAGCTACAAGCCTACTCATAATAACTGAAGGAATTATATATATAATTATGATCTCAAACACTAGCCTTTGAGCTAGCTAGCTACATATCCATGTTGAAACAAGTATTTCGTGTTGAAGTGATATCATCATTGTTCTTTCTCTCTGTAAAAAGAAGGAAATATTATATTTACACGTAAACTGTTTGTAGACATGGAAAAAGATAGGAGGACACTATTTTACTTCATTCGATAGGAACTGTACTGTTTCAATTGCTGAATTAATTTTTCAACGTAACAATTCTCTGTCGTTTGTGGTAAATTTTTAATAGGGAGGTGCACATATCAAAACGTTAAAGCACTAATTCAATAGTTAAAAACAAACAGTCGTGTTTAGAATTGATCTCGTTTTTATTTTTTACGTTTTTCAAGAAAGAAAAAATGAAAACGTTTATAAAACGGCGTTTGGCGCAATAAAGACAAAAAAACAGAAATGAAAACGATTTTTTAGTTTAGTGTAAAATGAGAGAGAAATAAAAAACGACTTTTAGTCGTTTTTCATTTTTTATTTTCGTTTTCTCCTCTCTCGAGCAGAGAGAGAAAGAGAGGCATTAATGAGTTTTTTTACACTAAAAATAATCTCTTAATAAAACTACCAAACGCATTTTTAAAACTAATTTCTGTCTGAGATTGAAAACATTTTTATTTTTATTTTCATACAAAAAATAAAATTATTTTAAAACGAGTTCTAAACGCGCTAAACAGTTGAGGCAAAACAACTTTCTCCACTGTAAAATGCTCCTTTTTTTTTTAATTGTGTTTTCACATGATCCGCAATGCATGGCCTCCCTCACTTTTTTCTCGTTTTTATCATTCACTTTTTAAAGCTTCTTTTTTAGACCTATATAGGATCATCTATTGTTAGTTGACACTTGAGAATATCATTATTTCATTATAGCTTTTTTTCTCACCATATATGTCTAGCCTGAAAAAGAAGAAGTAGAATTAGAAGCTTTTCGTCGGGTTAAATGTAAGGTTTGTTTATTCCATTGATTCGACTTTAAAATTTGAGTTTTGTTATAATAAAAAGTTTTTAGAAATAATCACATCTAATTTTTTTATTATAGTAAAAAACTCTCACACATAGTCATAGTCACGTCTCAATTTAAATTAAATACTCGAATCATCGAACCATGACTTCTGTTAGATCAGATCAGATAGGATGAATACAAAGAATAGAAAGAAATACGATCCAATATTAGATTGTTATTTAAATTCAGCCCACTTACTGCATCTAAACCCAAACCCAATCCACGAATCCAACCCAAATATCAAAGGCTATATAGTGAGATTAATTTCAGGATTATTTTCATTTGGGGTCTCGAATTTTACACCCATATATATATATATAGTGAGATTAATTTCAGGATTATTTTCATTTGGGGTCTCGAATTTTACACCCATATATATATATATAGTGAGATTAATTTCAGGATTATTTTCATTTGGGATCTCGAATTTTACACCCATATATATATATATATATGCCTACTTTGTCCCGATATTTAAAATCTCGCACTAACTAGTCACACTAAACCTGGATCATTTGTTAGAATTATCGTTAAAAACAAGTTGAATATATCCAAACAGAGATGCTTCACGTATATCTAACATAATCCCACCATAAACAACCTTAATCATGGTTAACAAAGATAAAATCTTGATCTTTTTAAATTAGCACTCAAATCTTAGTGGCATTGTCTACAGAGCTATATGTGGGGTCGGGTTCTATATGTATTTAAACTCTTCTATTCAAAGGAGATAAAATCTCAATATTTCCAATTAAAATAATGCTATTCATTCCGTTTGTTTTTTCTCGAGAAATCTAACAAAGGGAGTACTTAAGTTAATTGAGACTAATTTAAACTTAGAGTAATGAAGTAAGGTTACATTCTCTTCACAATTTGAATCACAAATCAACTTTATTAAGTGTTACAGTATTTTCTCTGGCAGAAATTTAAATTTTGACTTAAGGTTTTCATTATACCTTTAAAAAAAAAATGCCCCCGTAGGGCAAATTAGTGGGAATGCACGGGCATAAAATTCAGGAGACACAAATGAAAAATATTTCTTCAGACTACAACCTTGACTCTCTCTCCCTCTCATTTTCTCTCTCTCGATAGACTCAAGTTTTGTGTGAGGCTGACGCCTCTTATCGTTTTCTGATAATTAGTTTTCAATAAATAGTGTTGTTTGTTTTTCACCTGGGTATGTTTTGGTTTTTTGTGTTTGTGATAACGAATGTGGTTTCCCCATCATCCAGTGTGTTTTAATCAACAAGAGTTCACTTTTTGTAGTAGGTTGTTTGTCTTAGTTGGTGAACTTGGTTACTTTTTTGTGACCCTTATTCGATCAGTTGTTTCCTTCGAACTTCAGGGTCTTTTCATAGAGTCTTATCTGTGCTCGTTAATATCTTAGTGTGTCGAGGTGATTTTCGTTTTCAGGCCTCTGACATACATTTTTACCCACAACGCTTGATTAGATTGCATTCATAGAGGGTTATGCCTTATACTACTAGGTCATTCACATGAATCTGTGTTTATGTTGAATGAAATCATCCTTCATTTAAAAAAAATAAAAATAAAAAGGGGAGACGCAAATGAAAATAATCAGTTTGTTTTTGTGGTTATATGACATTGACTACTAGATTCTTGAAATTTTGATCATACGACAACATTTTGTCGCCGTCAAGTTAGATTTTCAACAAAGAGTGAAGAAGATGATGGTGCGGCTGCTATATATATATATGTATATTTATACCAGCCGCATCATCATCTTCTTAATATCTTTCAAGTTTATCTTCATAAAGTAGACAAAATTATCAAACTTGGAAATCATATCGTCGTCAAACTTGTACGTCAATAGGCTTATAATAATAAACATGCAAAAGTGGACTGTGAAGATAAAGATTTCACGCCGTTATATCTACATATCTTTCAAAGCTAACTATTTTCTCTCTTCAATGTGGATCTATAGACGTGACAGGACTTAAAATATTAAAACTTTGAATTAGCTCATTTATTTATTTATTTTTTGCACTTGGAAGTTTCTCAAGTTGGGAGTAGATCTAACTAAAATCACGTCAGATTAAAAAATTTTATATAATAGACAATTTTTAATACAAATTTAACGGATAAAAACAAAGGCTTTTCAATAATTTATTTTTGTAGGACCAATTAGAGAAACTGCCATTTTCTTCCCGAACTTGTTTTATAGTTATACTTTTGGCCGCCAAAGTTATTGCTCTTTGCAAGTACTTTTCGTCATTGTGTGCATGCGTTAACGTTATGTTATATATTGTCGGCTGCGACCAAAGAATAACAAAGTTTACTTGATTAAAAAATAATTTCGTGCATAATAAACGTGATCAAATGAAAGTACCTATGAAAATTTGTTTGCATATGAATGAAATGATGGAAATATATATAGTTAAATAATAATCCTTTTGGTGCCAATGTGGATTTTCCACAATTGTGTAAAAAGGGCCAGACCAAGTGTTGATTTGGTCCTCTACGTACTTAAGTTATTGAGAAAAATTTAGAAGAACGACCTCTAACGAGAGAGCATATAAAAATTTATGATTTTTTAAGAAAATATTATAAGATTTACGTCCTTGCTTACTCTTCTTATATATATATATATATTAATTTACAAAGTAATAAAGTTTTAAGATACAAAACTAAAGAAATATTGAATTAAGGGAATACATATAGAGCATGTTGGATAATGGGGTATAAATTTCAGTTCAAATGGTTCTGCTACAGTGTTTTTTTTTCTTTTTCATGAAAATTTAGATTTTAATTCAGATCATCCAGTTTGAATCCATGAACCAAACAAACCTATATATTTTTAAATTTTATCAATAAAAACTATGTTAGTTTACCAATCCATCCAAAAAGCTTAAGCTATTAGGGGGTGGGCCAACAATAGTTTTAATACTTTAACACTCCCCCTCACGTGTGGGCTGGACAATAGGCAATCGTGTGGGTAAATTAATTAGAAAGCCCAACACGTGAATATTTAAACCCGGGATATATTAAAGACCTGATAACAATTTAAATGGGAATAAAGAGTGCAATTACATGGATTTGAACTCATGACCTCTCGTTCTGATACCATGTTAGTTTACCAATCCATCCTAAAAACTTAAGCTATTAGGGGGTGGGCCAACAATAATTTTAATACTTTAACATATTATAATAGAGAAAATTATTGAACTTACCTTAGAGTACATGAATTTAGATTTGTATCACTTACTCTTGATTAATACCCTTTCAACTAATATAATTATTTGATTAAAAAATATATTAATCAAATGTAAAAGATAAAAATTCAAGCCACACACTCTAAAAGTATTTGTCTTATTTTCCCATTTTATTATTAAATTTCAGGCTTGGCCATATCTTAGCCAATTATGACCGATGAGCCAATTATGTCTGACACATTTGAATAATATATATGGATCGGGACTTCCGAAGAGACGGGACAATAATAAGAATTCAAAGTTTCCCAAATGCCATCAAATTAGATTAGATTTTCAATAAAGGGGTGAATAATTAATTAAACTGTTATTTTGACCTATATATTATCTACATAACAATGCACACATATCTTTTAATGCATGTTCCAAGAAACTAGTAGTTGTGGAATTAGTAAAAGTAATTAAAAAAATGAAACTTTAAAATCTTATACATGTTTAGATCATATTGATGAGCGACAACTGAATATATTGTAGAAAACTTTTTGTTTTAGTATAGCCATGATTAATTTTCATTATTAAACTTATGATTATAGCTTTGACCCGCAAACCATTTTCGTTGAATTACTTTTTGATATTGATCATTCTTACTTTGTACAGTAAAAAATGAATCAAAATAAAAACAGTCAAGTTTATACACTACACGTATATACACACATATGTCTATATCATCTACTGTATATTATATATAGACACATACATGTCCATTATATATGTTTATATATCATGATGAGCGACAATAATTGACATGATTATGCTTTTTTACGTGTAGCTATGACCCGCAAATGATTTTCTTTGTATTATAGTAGTAATACTTTTTGATATTGCTCGTTCTTTGCGTAGTAAAAAAATTGAATCAAAATAACAAGAGTCAAGTATTTATATATATGTATACGCATAGTTTGAAATGCTAGGTAGCAGATTGGTATTGTTGTGCTATGTGCTTTCATACACTATATATCGTCTACTATGATGCATTTACACACATATATATATATATACACACATGTCTATTATATATGTGTTGACATATGTACACATATGTAGGCAAACATACAAATTAAAACGCAAGCATATGCGTATGTAGACATTAATATAGTATTTATATATGTACATATTATATATATGTATAGAATATCTCGTCTAATTTCTTTTTCGCCTTGAAATAATAGTTCAAAAATGTATAATAGACGAATTCAAAAGTACTTTCCTATGCCGTCAAATTAGATTACGTGCTTGAAATATTTAACAAACAAAATTAAAGTACTCCGCATGCAGAGGTAGTGAATTGTTAATTTGACAAATTACAGTCACTATCACACACACACACACACATATCTATTAGATAAAATTTCAACTCATATATATTACTTTAAAATCTTATCAAAATCTTTAGATTAATAAGCAATAATTAACGTCGTCTAAAACCTTGAATACAGCTACAAGATTTCATTTTCGTTGAATTAATGCTTTTCACTTATATATTCCCATGCATAGTAAAAAAATGAATCAAAATTAAAAATAAACTCAGGTACTTTAGATGGTTTGAGCTGCTAGCCAGCAAGTTGGCAGTGTTATATATACGTATATACATACATACATATATATATATAATGTTAGACTTGACAGACAATGACCTATACCTACATAAATAATGGACGTACGAATGCATGCATATTTTCATATGACGTATATATGTTAGACTTGGTAAACTTTTTAACTAGCAAATCAGAAACATTAATTAACATAAGTAGTCTATAATCACAAACTGCTACTTGTACAGAAAAAAAAAAAAAAAACTATAGAAAGTAAAATTAGCACGATAAAATTATTTGGTGCCAACTTTTGTTTAATAAACAAATAAATAAATGGAGAGATAGGAAATTAAGGGTCTGTTTAGTTCGCTAATTCGAATTTTTAATTCGAGTCGAGATGCGACTTTATGTGAGAGTTTTTTACTATAGTAAAAAAGTTAGATGTGACTGTTTCTGAGAGCTTTTTACTGTAGCAAAACTCGAATTCTAAACTCAAATCGGTAAAATAAACGGGGCCTAAATATAGAGACTATATCTTCCAACTAGATTGATAACCACTAAATAACTCAACCAAAACCCCACTTTATTTCTTTATTTTATTAAAAAGATAATAAAGAGTTAATAAAGATAAAAATACGAATGATTCTAAAAAAAAGTACATTTGTGTATTTATTATATATATACATATATACACCAATACATATATATGTATACCGGTTGATCTTTTTCTTCCCTTTGCACACAATTTTATTTTATATCCGGCACCAAAAATTATCTTTAATGCTAATGTTAATGTCAATTTTGTATTTGACACTGAAAAGTATGATAATAACATATATAGTTGATATGGTAATTTCATTTGTGCTCCAATGCTAATGTTATTTTAAATGTTAAATTTACTTTTTGTTATAATAATTAAGTTTTGAAAGTTGTAAAAGTAAATTCTTAATTTTAAAATAATTTAATATGTAAATATTGTAATGATTAAATGAAAAAGTAGACAAATCAACTAGTAGCATTTAATTAACGCTAAAATTTGACATATTCTATATTTCATAGTAAATTAATCACTAAGTATAACATATGTTAAATTTAAGATTAAGAATAATATTATATTAGAGAGTGATTTTCTTATTTGAATGTAACATTTTACATAATTGGTACAATAATTAAGCATTGCAAATATTGCAGATGCTTAGTAATTAAATGGTTGTATATAACTTAAATATATAGTACTCTCATAGGATTCTTGGTGCGGAATGCAGATAGTCATGTGGTTGGTGATCCCATGTTGTGCAGGACCTACCAATCGTAATTGGGCCGCTAACATATATTATGGACCCGTTTAGTTTGCACATTTGAGTTTTTAATTTGAGTTAAGATGTTACTCTATGTGAGAGTTTTTTACTGTAATAAAAAAGTTAGTTATGACTGATTCTGAAAGATTTTTACTATAGCAAAACTCAAATTCTAAACTCCAATCGGTGAAATGAACGAGACCTATGAATATTCATAATATATTTATACATATATATATATATATATATTGAAAACAGACCAAAAATAAAAAGAACAAAATTGAGCAGTACACAAACCTTCATTTTCTGAATCGCAATACAAGAAATTACATGCATATTTAATAGTATGATCAAACAAATTAAATTGGCCAGGGTGGCAACTGAATTGACAATTAATGACTTATATTTGGGTCAAAAAGAAAAAAGATATGTGTGTGTGTGTGTGTATATATATATATATACACACACCCGCGCGACTTGATCAACTGATGAAAAATACAGATTTATCAAAAAAAAAAGAAAAGAAAAAAACACACACACACACAAGATAATTGAACATTTACTGGAAAACCACTGGGCCCAGCGAGAAAACTGATAGATGAGACAATAACGAGAAGACTAGTTTAAAATTAAAACATATGAAACTCATAAAAATTAAAAACTAAGTCCTTACACAAGTTTCAGTAATTACAGAAATAAAAATAAAAAAGGTTACAACTTGGCCAGAGAATCTAGAGAAGGTATGTCAAGTTTTTATAATTGTTAAATCTACATTATTTTTATTTTTATTTTTACATAATTTTCTACATATTTAATGAGCAGCTTAGCCCTACATGTAGTCTAAATTAATACTCTAATATACTTGACATGTTGGTATATTAGCGTACCGAAGAAAATCCCTCTTTCAGAAATTCATAGTCATTCTACAACAAACTCATTAAAAATATTTAGGCTAGCTTGGCCCTACGGCCTACATGTAGTCCAAATTAAGACTCTAATTTCTTTGTAACAAAACACGAAAACTCTAATCTTCGAGTTATTTATTATTATTATTTTGCTAATCAATTCAAGTTATTTAATTGAAATTTACAGATGACTTGGTCACATAGAAAGTTATAATTCTAAGTCAAGAGTCAAGACCATGTTAATTTGTTAAACTTTAAAGAATATTAATAAATCAAGAAAAAAAACTATTCCTTTAAACATTTTATAATTATGTATAAAAAAAAAGATTAACAAATTGAACACACACTTTCATCTAACTAGTATATAGTGGTGGATGTATAAAAACATATCTATGAGATTATACACAAAGGTTACAACTCACAAGACTTTTGTCTAACCAATGAACATTATCATGGCCCTCCATTACAATACGTATACATACATTATTGCATGTGACCATCATTGCAATATCCAACAATATTATTATTTCGAGTGAAATCATCTTAAAATGACGGATAATCACAACCATTCAATTTGATTACCACGTGTAACGATCCCATGCATATTAGGTGGGTGATGATGTCATATTGCGTGTTTGGAGAACCAAAATCACGTGAGTGGCACGTGAAATGGCCTCTTTCTATGGTTTTGAACGGTAGCTAACATGGAAGGTTGGTAGGAAGGAGGCAACGAGCCAATTACTTAAACTAACTCACCAACCATGCACAAATATGGTAAAAAAGTTTTAGGTCCCGTTTAATTTATCAATTTAAATTTAAAATTTTAATTTTATTATAGTAAAAAAATTTTAAAAATAGTCACGTTTAACTTTTTTATTACAATAAAAAGCTATCACATAAAGTCACATCTCAACTAAATTTAAAAATTTAAATCCGCGAACTAAACGAGCCTAATTTTCCCCTTTTTATTCATGGTTTATGCTTTTGTAATTTTTATAGTGCTTTTGGGAGAGATTGGAGGTTTTGATCCTAATCCTAACACCGTTCATATCATGCATAAACTATGATATTCCAAAAGTTATCTTTCAAGCTCAGAGTAACAATATTTGTTAAGTTCCTCACTTGGGTAACTCGATAACCCACTATTTTACTAATTAAATTTTTTTTTTCTAATTGATTTTGTTGATTGTAATGTCTAATGCTCTAATTTTGAGTTATTAATATTCAAATCACTTTTAAAAAAATCACACTGTTGATATTACCATAATTAGAGGCCAACATGAAAGACAAAGTTCAACATTGATCTTGTGAAAGAAATATTTAGTACACATTCAAAATTCAAAGGTTGACAAATATAATAGAATTAGATCAGTTAATTACACGAGATGAGGAGTAAATAAACGCATGCATGGCATAATTAAGAAATTTGACTAACTTTTGTTGTACATTGCTAAACTAATGTGAAGATAAAAGATTCTAACTTTAGTTTTATGGTTAAAGTAAACAATTGGTGGTAGGCTACATTAGTGTTTCCTTGTAATTGCCATATATTCTTGTGCGTTGAATCATGAATATTTAAAATTGCCATTTTTAAAATAAAATTAGTGCACTCTCTTCCGAAATAACTTGGTGAGCACTAGAGATGAGTAATGTAATGAGAAAATTACTACCTCGTTCATTTCACCGATTTGAATTTTTAATTTTAAATTTTTACAGTAAAAAGCTCTCAGAATATGTCACATCTAACTTTTTCTGCTACAGTGAAAAGCTCTCTGAAAATGTCACATCTCAGCTCAAATTGAAAACTCGAATCCATAAAATGAACGAGGTCTGCATGTTTTTGTATCTTGATTTGCTTAAAAGAACAAAGTCGAGTTTTTTATCCCATGCACAAAATTTGATGAGGACTGGAGATCATTAATGGGGTGTTTAATATAAAGATTTGTGTCATAATTTGAATTATAATTTGTAATTTATTATAGTATTTTTTTTAAAAAAATACACATAAATTAAAAATAATTCTGCATCTGTCAATTAAACGTTCACGATTTGACTTATGGATAAGATCAAGCTAGTTGTTACGCATATAATTGGGTAATGATGAAAAAGTTGCATACGTTAGTTGCATTTATCGTAATCAAAGCGAGCAAGCTCGCACGTGACTGAGCAGTGAGACCTTCAATGAAAGATTCCTTTTGCAAGTTTGTGTTCACACCTGTGTGCTTTAAAATATGTGAAAAGATTCCCTTCGCTAAAGCCTTTTCACACTAGGAAAAGTCCATTTTGGCCATGGTTTAGTTTTGTTGGTACCGGCTTCGTTTGGTGTGGCTCGTGGAGAGATGTTCATGGCTACTCAAGTTTGTCAAAGAGACAATATGTGTGTGTATTTTTTAAGGTTTTATACCTTAGGTTTATTTAACAACCGTTATTTATTTTTTAATCTCATTAAATGTATACCTTTTAATTACATTTAATATATAAATTGATACATTATCTCAATTTAGGGTATTTTTTAGATATTAATTAAGGTCAAAACCATAAGTTTAAAGGGTTTATTTCTAGTTTTTAATTTTTTTTATTTGAGAGAATTTTTCATATTTTTAATGTCAGGATCAAGAATTGACCTTAAAAGAGTATAAATTTGTGTATAAAATCTAACTTAAATGAATACATTCGATGACATAAGAAATATGAAATATAGTATTTAAATAAGCCTTAAACACAATGTATTAAAAGATAAATATCATTTTTTTTATATATAATGAAAGAAACATGTAAGCCTCGTTCGTTTCGCTGATTCGAGTTTTGCTACAGTAAAAAATTCTCACAAACAGTCACATCTAACTTTTTTATTACAGTAAAAAACTCTCACATAAAATCACATCTCAACTCGAATTCTAAATTCGAATCAGCGAAATGAACGAGGCAGTAGGTTGGTCTTCAATTTTTTATTGGATATGAACAATAAATACGAAATCTTAGATTTATTGTCGTACAAATGTAGGTAGGACTTGGGGGCAACAACAGCGATGATGAAATGCTTTTACCAAATGCAAGGGTCTTAATCACTAAACAAAATTAACCATCTTGTGAAAGAATATTAATATTACTAATCGCTACATTGAAGAAGCTAGTCAAAGAGTAATTGCTCAGGCAATATCATGATACTAGTGTTGGATTCTTTTCACACTTCATTCATTAGTGACTTTTAGGTTTAATTTCATACATATATATTGGATTCTTTTCACACTTCATTCATTAGTGACTTTTAGGTTTAATTTCATACATATATATTGGATTCTTTTCACACTTCATTCATTAGTGACTTTTAGGTTTAATTTCATATATATATATATATATTTATATATATGCGCGCTTACATGAGCTCATTAGCTGATTAAGCCGAGCCGAGCTGCACGAGCCGAGCCACCGTCGGGTGCGACTGACTTTTTGAGACAACTAACATGGTGTCACACTTGGCTCCTCATTTGGAGCCAATCCCAAATTGGTAGCAAATGAGGTCAGACGAGCCATCACATGCCACGTAGACAACATGCCATCCAACGTGGCAAACAAAAAAATTAGGTTTGACTTTTTCCTCCCTACTTGATCTCTTTCACACTACCTCTCCATCTCCTCTCACCGCCACATGATCCCATCTTTTGCTATATATATAGCACAAGCCTCTCCATTGCCAAAAATCTTGCTCTCTCACAAATAACATACACATCAAAAAAAAAAAAAAAAAAACACCAAAATAAGAAAAAAAAAATAAAACATGGGAAATTGTATGCGGCGCGAGTCATCGATGAGGTGGGGCGGCGAGGATTGGGGCTCTCCGGCGGCGGATCATGGGCTTTTTCCGGTCAACAAAAGTGGTGGAACGTCCAAAAATGACATAATGGAGATTGAAGAGGATCAAGGGTTAATTCTCAAGCATGGCGGTGAAAAAGGCTTTGTCAATGCCACTTCTAGCTATTCTAATTACGGTACAAGTACAACTAGTGGTACGGAGGTGAAGATAAAGATCACGAAGAAGCAATTGGAGAAGTTGCTGGGCAAAATGGACGTAAAGGACATGTCCGTACAACAAGTTTTGGCCCAGTTGATCAGCGTTAGTGATAAATACCAAACACAGCAAATACGGTCTTGGAGGCCTGCCTTGCAAAGCATTCCCGAGGTAGACTGATCACGACCATAGATCATGATCAGCTAATTGGTGATGGGGAATATGAACGGTGGTGATGAGATCACAGTGATGGAGATATGTGATGGATCTCTGTGGGCCCTTTATTCCTCTCGCGGTGAACTGGGTCACCGTTAATTGTTTTTGTATGTAAATTTTTTTTTTTTTTTTTTTGGTTGGAAAAGAATATACATTAGGATTTGTTCAATGTACATGCTAGAAAGATGTATAATTTGGTTTGAAGATAATAGGTGAAAATTTTGTCCTCTCTCTCTTGTATTAATGTGTGGCAAACTTCAAGTAGGGGAATTATTTGGAGACTTTTGGATGAGTGACCCAAAATGATCCAAAGACAGCCTAAAAGCATGTAAGTAAACACGGGACTTATTAGAAGCAGTCTGTTGGGCAAATTGAGTGTGTTTGGTTTAAGGATCCGTCATAATTCGTGTCTCGTTATAATATTTTTTCTCACAAAAAATACACATAAATTTATAATGATTCTGAATCATGATTCTAAATTTATCAACCAAACGTCTACTTAATTTAAAGTATTGTGTATTCAAGTTATGAGACGAAAAATTTCTCATTGTTTATTTATTGTCTTGTAAATTTTTTTGGGAACCTATTTTGTAAAATATTTTGATATTGTGGAATGGAATATAGTTTTGAAATTATTGGGTCTCAAGTAAAATCTCCCATCTTGTGGAGCCTTAAAAAAGTTGTTTTTGTTTTGTTTTGTTTTGTTTCGTTTATTGTTTTTTCTTTTTTCTTTTTGGGAGAATGATAGAAATAATATATTTGGTGAGATGCTCGGTAAATTATAACATATTTTTTTTAAATAGTAGATTATAACATAATTTGATATTTTAAGTTTAAAATATTATTAAAAACTCAATAACACCCCTAAGCCTACTTTCTATCTCTCTTCCCCTCCCTTTCTAGTCAATAATAGGTCATTTCATACTCTATTTAAATTGGGTTTTGAAGTCTAATTATCAAATTTGCACAGAAAGGCCAAGCTCATTTTTCCTTTTTTTTTCCTTTTCTTTTTCTTCCTTTTTCTCATTTTTTATCTCCTTCTATCTCTCTTCCACGTTCACCTTCTCCTTCCCCCTCTCTCTCTCCACGGCGGTAAAGATCTCGACAAGCTGAGCATGTTGACATGTTGCACGACCTCCAACTCTGCTAGAATCAGCCGCAATCGCAGGGTGAAGTTCTGAAAACAATCGAAACTTCCGATCGCGATATCTCTTCTGTCTGATATCCAATTGAGGTGATTTCAGTTCATGTAGATTCAGTGTGAAGAGACGAAGAAAACCCATCACTTTTCATAGCTTAATTCTGGCCGGACCACCACCGTCCATGGTGGGCAGAATTCCTGCCACCGCCGACGTCGTTCACCTCCTTCTCGGCTGCAGTTTTCAACACTGCCAGTGTCAATGGACTCAAATAAGAACGCTGAGCAAAATCCCTATGCCAATTTCACAGTCCCGCCATCATTTCCGGAGAATAGAGTTCACCGCTGCCACCGTTGGAGTGTTGGTTCCGATGATCCAACTGTTGGATCGTTATAATTTTAGTGTCAAAACACTCAGAATGAAGTAAGTAACAAAAACCCTCAACCAATTTTAAGGTCCCACAGTTAGAAAATCAAGATCCAAGCTGATAGATTATGTCGAAGTTGGCGGCGATTGACCACATCATTAAACTCAGAGGGGCCAAGGGTAAGACCTAAGTCCGCTGTAGGAAAACTCTCTGGGAGCCTCCGTCGCCGCCTGTGGGTGAATTTCAGTGAGCTTTTATTCAGCAGCCTCCCAACCTTCCTTCGTCAATCCGAGACCATATCCTGACTCGTTTCGACGTGTTGAACGCAACAGTGACCTCCGTTTGTTCCGATTCCATTACGTTGAAAAGTCTACCAATACTATGCACGCGGATCGAGACTCGAATGGAATCATTGATGTCAGAGCGAGCGCGTGGAATTGCTATCTAAGAGGTAAGATATTATTGTCAATATCATTGTTAGCATGTTTTAAAGTGTTTTGACCTATGTAAATGTTTTTAAAGATAATATATGTTTGACAAAGAAAGATATTTTAAGAGAATAGCTTGATTATTGCTATTGATCTCATAATGAAATGATTTAAAGTTTTAACATATATTTTCTTAAGATAAAATATCTTGTGAACTGATAAACCCGCTGATTGTCTAGACAAGATATGAATATCATATCCTTGACGACAAAACCCGAAACCTAGACGGACCACTACGGTGGTGTTTGGCCTTGCATTGGTCGTAAGTAATTTAATTACTTAAATTACTTACTGGTTGTCTGTAATATGAAATTTTAGTTTATTTTATTTTTCAGAAAAAAGTTATTTTGTTCTGACTGATTTGTTTGTGTATGTACTTTCATTTATTTATTTAGTTTTATAAAATTATATCCTATTGAGCATTTCACTCACATTTTTTTTATTTTTAATGTTTTAACTTCCTTCAAGAGTTAGCAGTTTAAATTTACATCATGACAAGTGAATATCAATAAATTAAAGGCGTAAAATTTAAAATTTATTTAAAATTTAAAATTTTAATTTTGAGATATATTATATTTTTATATATAAATTATATTAATCGACACTATCTCAAAATTATATTATATTAAACTTTATGAATTATTTTAAATATTATTTATAAAAAAAACTCCAAACATTATATTTTAATATTTATTTTGTAAATATGTATTTTTCTTAGATTTTATTGATTAATCTCGTTTAATTAAATTTAAGTCTCGTTCATTTAACCGATTCGAATTTTCAGTTTTAAGTTTTTACAATAAAAAACTCTCAGAAAATGTCACATCTAACTTTTTCTGCTATAGTGAAAAATTCTCAAAAAATATCACATCTAAACTCAAATTAAAAACTCAAATTTGTGAAGTGAACGAGCCATTAATTCTTTCAATAATTACAGTCTCATTTGGGGTCGTGACAATCATGAGCAATACACAAAAAAAAATCATCCAATAAAATCTCATGTCTCATAATTCTTTTAAAAAACGACCAAAAATCTCATATTAACAAAAATACTCAGGCCCGTTTAGTTCGTTGATTTGAGTTTTTAATTCGAATTAAAATGTAATTTTATGTAAAATTTTTTTACTGTAATAAAAAAATTAAATGTAATTATTTGTCAAAATTTTTTCCTGTAAAAAAACTTAAAATTTTAAACTTGAATTATTGAAATAAACGCCCTCATATTCAGTGGCCGTGGTTCTGTTGACCTTGGTTTTGCTTCTCACGCAGATCTACGGCAGATCTGAGATTCCGTCGCCTACGTCGCAGTTTTAGGTTCTCCGTCGTCGGTTTGCGTCGCTGTTCTCGGAGCGATTCCGTCGTCCTCGTCGCGGTTCTTGGAGCGAATCCATCTCGTCGTCATGTCGTCGTCGTCGCCAAGATCTGGTCGGAGATGGTTCGTGTCACGTTTCTCAGATTGAGTCGGTCGTCATCGTCGTGGTTTTTGGAGTAACTCCATCTCCCAGTCATGTCGTCGCCGCCAGCCAGGATCTGATCAGACGTGGTTCATATCCGTCATGTTGTCGCTTTCCTGGCTCAGAGGAGGGAGGAGCAGAGGTCCTCGGAGTTTGGCCGGCGAGGATCCGCCTCAATATCGCTGGTCGGCATTTGGTTCCAAAAGCCGGAGTTTGGCCGGCGATATTTTAGAGAGAGAGAGAGAGAGAGGAGTTGTAGGAGTGGAAGAGTGAAGGAGAGAGGCGGCGGTTGGGGAAACTGAGGGGAAAAAAGATTAACCCTAAGAAGGGTTAATTTGGTAAATACAATTTTTTTGGTTTCTGAAAAATTAAGATATGCTATTATTTACTAAGTTTTAAAAAACATGCTATTAACTTTAAAATCATATCTAAACTATGTTATTTAGTGTATTTTTCCTTTCTTTTTTTAATAAGTTGAACTGGTCTCAGTTAGAGGTAGGGCTGTTCATGAGTTGGGTTGGTGCGGGGTAGGATTTTTTTTTCCCGCCCCAAAGGGTGTGGGTTGCACATATTTAGCCCCAACGATGTTAGACAAATTTCACAACCCAACGATGTTCGGGTTGGGTTGGGGCGGTGCGGGGTGGGTTGGATAGTCAGTTTCAACATTCAAAAAATCAAAGACTTAAAGTTCAATATAATATTCAAACTTCATCATTAAATAGAAATAGCAACCATCCTTATTAGTCCGGCGAGAGAGCACCGGAGAAAGTGGACAAGACGGCGGCCGAGAGGACTAAGCAATGAGGAGAGAGTTATGAGGGGGTTCACGGGAGGGGAGACCGAGAATGAGATTGTGAACCCTAATGTTAGCGAGCCTAGGGTAGAACTTGGACAGTTCGGCTTGGGGCCGAAGCTTGGGGGTATGTTGTGCGGGTTGGGTTGGGGATTGCGGGTTGTTATGGGCGCAACCCGCAATCTGCTCCAAACACTTTGGGCCAGAGGTATAATGAGCCGTAAATTTAAAAATAATGCTGTCGGTTGCTTTTTTCGGTTTAGGTTGGGGTATGGTGGATTGGATTTGCGGGTTGTTCGGGTTTATGAACAGCCCTAGTTAGAGGAAGATACAAGCTAGGCCCAACTTACACCAATGAAGCCTAATGCATACTACCCAAGCCCAACATAAAAACCATAGCCCCAAATCAGGCCCAAATTCTGGTCACACGAGCATGCGAAATACTAACCCGCCATTTTCTTTTCGTTTTTATCCAAAAAAAAAAAAGGGCACCACGTACGTTTTTATTTTCAACTCCCTCCAATTCTCCCAAATTCAAAATCCGCACTATAAATACCGCCACAATTCCAATCTCTTCCCTCCATTTTCTCTCTCTCTCTCTCTCTATGCTACTCCATTTCCATGGATGACTTTGAGCCTCCGTCGTTCTCCCTCGGACTCGATCTCTTCTTCGATTCGGAGCCCCAAATAGCCGCCGAAGCACCGCCCCAAGATCCTCCCGCCGGTTCAACTAGCCCTACGCTCCAAGACGACGCCGGCGGGGACACGGACTTCGGGCCCCGCGTCGCCGAATCGGATCCGGAATCCCGATCCGAACCGCCTCGGGTTCTGAAACGGCTCCGGCGAGGACCTCCGCAGCTGCGCGAAACGACGGCGTTGAGGTCTTGTGTTGCTGAGGATGATATCGAAGAGTTCTCTTCGCAAGAAGATGTTCTTGAAGGTATATCTTCGCTCATGGCTTTGATTATGTGCTACAATTATCTTTAAATTGATATTTTTGGTTGTTTTAGGGGAGATAAAAGTGACATTTTGAAGCTGTTTTGGCTTCCTCCCCCAATTTGTAAGAACCAAACAAGGAAAGATTCCATTAGGTAGAAGAAGAAATTAGCGTTTTGTAATGGGATCCAAATATTGCGTTTCCCTCCTTATTTTCAGAAATGCTAAACTATGTTTTAAAAATCATGTTAATCTTTTATAACTCTTGTGTTAATTATAATCATGTTAAAAACATCTCGAAAAATCAAGTTAAAAGCCTCTCCTGTGAAAAGTTTTTACACGATTTGTCGCAACATTTAGATTAAACAAAGGTGGGGTTTTTATTAATATTTGGGTCAGTGGCATTATGATAATATTTGGGTTTTTATAGATTTATTATTAGCTTCAATGCTTCATAACTTGTATAGGATAACAAGCGGTGAATGTTATTGCAGAATTTGGAATATTTAGAGAATTTGGTTGAAATGGTAATAGGGCTAACCATTAAAAGCCGACTTAAAGAATCGAGGTTAAGTTTAGCTTACATCTAATGTTCTGTGGTTTAAAAGAAATCATTTTTTTAACATAATCCGGTCTAGAATATGTGTAAACGCGGACTGTAGATACATTTAGGCAGGCTATTATGTAGATTGATGAATGCTTTTGGCTGCAGACCCATCTGAGCTTAGGTCACTTAACAGTGAGGAATTTCCCAGATATATATGTATGTATATGTGTGTGTGTGTGTGTCTATATATATATATATATATATACATACGGGCATATGGGCATATATAAAGGTGAGGGGGATTGGTTTGTTCTTCTGAAACCCCTTCTCGTAGAATATCAATATCAACATTTCTTGTCCTTATTAGAATGCAGGTGGTGGGCCATTGATTGTTGATGGATGCACATGTATAATGGTCAATGAACAATGAGTAATTATATTAAGTGTAAAATCTATCTTTTACTTCTGTTTAGATGCTTATCTGAGTATCTCTTTGCGGAGCTGCTTTTCATTTTGAGACGACTGCGTATATTTCGATTATGAATTGTTAGTATGTTTGTGTTTACTAGTTCTCTTTTTTGGATTAAACGTTCTGTTACAGAACTGCACCCGCCAACACAATATCGTTCCATGTGTAGTAGTTCAAAGATCCCATTACATGGCTGTGGGGCTATTACAAAACAATCAAGCGAGTGGAAGGCAAGAAACAAAGAACCAGTTTCAACTGCAACAGCTTCTGCAAGTGCAGAAATTAGCCATAGTGAAAGATTGTTTCCCAAGTTGACTATTAGTCCTCTTCGAAAATTCCAGTTAATTGATTCCGACTCTGATGAGCCTTCCACAAGCGAAAAAGTTATGATCATGGGGGATCCTCAAATTGATCAATCCTCCAAGAAGCAACAATCTAATCACGGCCAATCTGCCACTACCAGTGGACAGAAAAGAAATGCTTCAGATTGTATGCCTAAAAGTGCAGATTTGTGGAAAGATTTCTGCCCAGTTAAGAGTTTTCGCATTCCAACACCTGCATTAGATGAGATGTGTAATCAATACTTCCACTCTGTGAAGGACAAAAATGCATCTGTGAAACTAGGGAGTGATAAATCTGTCAAGAGCTCTTCAGGTTTTAGGGAAACTACAAATGGCCAAAGCATCGAACAACCCTGGAATACAGCTAATCTAATTCTGCCTGCTCATCGTTACTTTCTCCATCATGATCCAAGGATTCGGAAGTTAGTTCGCAATCGCTTACCCAACTTCTTTCCACTAGGTATTGATGAGAACAATGAAAATCAGCAGAATGGTGCAGCAGTTATTGATTACATGTAAGTACTTATCTCTTCTGTTGCTTATATTCTTTTGACAAGTGAGAACTTTTATTTGTGATATCAAGACTTGTTGTTATATGTACTTATTTGTCTGTGCAGGGGCCAATTTGGCAATAGAGAGCCTTCGAAACGACAAGCAACTCAACAAGTTGATCCTGAGAGAAATTCAAAGAGGGGAAGGACTAAAGCAAATGCTGAGAACAGCTCAAAAAAGCAAAGTAATACGTCAAGAAGACTAAACGAAGGAGGGGTTTTGCATGCTTCTGAAGGTTGGGTAGATCCAAAACGAGGGAAAGTAGCAGGGAAAAAGAGTGTTAAGAAAAGCTCGAAGAACCGACGAAATACAGCGCAAGCATCTAGTGCTGGAGAAGGCTTGCATGACTCTGGAAGCTGGTTGGATCCCAGAAGCAGTGTTACTAGCAATAAAAAGAACTCAGGAAAACAAGGGTCGCATTCGAATGGTCAATCTGTCGGTCAATGGTATACTGGCCCAAATGGACGGAAGGTACGTAAAGTTGTGTATTGCAACAATTAGCAGAATCTTTTTTGTTTACTTGATCTTTATTCCTGGTGGATCGTTAGTTGCTGCATGGTTAAAACTCGCAAGTCACTAGTACTCGATCGGCCTGTATTTTCGTTTGCCTTGGTAACACTAGGCCGAAGCTAATGCTCTAATGTTTGTCATCAGGTTTATGTCAACAAAAATGGGCAGGAGCTGACAGGTCAAATTGCTTACAGACAATACAAGAAGGTAAATCTAAACGCATCTTTATCTATTTTGTTGATGTTTTCGTGTTCGCATTCTGTAACATTCTTATCTATAATGCAGGATAAAGGAGGGCTTAATAAAGCCGAAAGGAAAGCCAGTTCCAAGAAGAAGAAAAGCTGACCATTTTTGCCAAGTTTTCACACATTCTGTACCGTTTCTTGGGATTATCTGTTAGATCTGTATATTGTTTCTCTGCTTTCTTGTTTGTCCATGTCCCGTTGTCTTCATTCTTTTTTCTCATACTCTTTAAGAAAAACATTTTAATTCCTGAAGCACTAAACGATGGCTCTCGTTAAAGTTTAGGTGCTTAACGTCTAACATTGTCTAGTGCGGATCTAGAATTGTATTTTGTTGTAGGAAGAGTGAAATTTATGAAAAGAAAAAAAAATTATACTTCTTTCCCTCCTGCTAAATATGAGATTGTCTCCACTTGGTTTTGTGCTGGCGAATCACCAGGGTAAGCCTAAAACTTTTATACTTGGAAAAGAAGTCAAATAGCCTCTTAAATTGCATGGATCTTGATTTTTACCTCTTACTCTTAATTAATACTATTTTAATCAAATATTATATTAGTCAAAAGAGTATTAATCAAAAGTAATGGGTAAAAATTAAGACTCATACATTTTTAAAGGTAAGTTAAAAAATTTTCTATATATTTTGTTGTATACACATATATTATTTATCTATATTAATAATTGCTCCATGTTCTTAATGGTTATGTTAGGAAAGCTATTAAGAGTATTTCTAACTATGCTAGCCGTTTCATATCTTTAGTCAAAATAATTAATGATTTAACTTTTTTTTTTCCACTAAAACTATTAGTTAAATAGTTAGCTATTTTAGAAAATGCATTTTACACTAGTCAAATATAGCAAGCTAAAAGTGGTTAGCCATTTAAATTTTTTATTTTATTTTGTTCTTTCAAATAGTAATAAATGTAGAGTTCTTTTTTAAATTTAATAAAGTTATTTATATTTTAAATTTAATAAATATTAAAATAATTTATGTTTTGTTAAAAAGGAAGTATAGTTGGAATGACTCACTTAAAAAATGTTAGCTAAAATAGCTCTCTAATTATTTGTTAAAATTTAAAAAGTTTCCTCAGAGATGTTAACTGGTCAAGTAGCAGAAATCTGATTTATGGATACTTTGTTGTCTTGTAGATAAAAAAATCAATGCATTTCTTGTCACACCTCATATCACTAGTGCAGACGTTTTTAAGAACTCACCAGCACAAAGTGCAATGCACCATGCTAAACTCACACTTTTCCGTCCATTTTTAGATGGACATTATTAATCTGATTAAATTTGCCAGTAAATTAAGAATATGAGGATTCAATTGTTAAAATTAAAAGTTCAGGAACTAATAGGCTTTGGGATTAAAGGCACCAATTAACGATAATTTCATGGTCAACCGAATACCGGAAAGGACCAGCATCTATTATTGGTCTGAGTTGATGAGAACAAAGTTTCATGGTAAAAGCTATAACAAAAGCCATAAATCCTATAAGTTGGTCAATTTTATAGAAGTAAGCGTCACTCACTTTTATCGCTCTTCACGCAGAAAAGAATCAATTCATTGAATACAATCGTGAACTGTCTCAACTGTATGATTCTGTCAATAACATAAATGTAAAAAACCAAACGACAATATTAGAGCATTCTATAAACCATGAATAACGACAACAAAATTTTTCCAAACGCTGGACATTTTAAGATCTCAATATTTTACTATGCTCATTAATATATGCTTGTATAAAGGAATAGAGGGGGATAAAAAGAAAAGAAAAGAAAAAGGAAAGACATAACACAAGAAATCTACATTTGTCAGAGCAAACAAGAATTCTAAACAAAAGCTATGAGGCATCACTGCACCAATCAGTTTATGTGTGGTCAGAAGTATCCTGTTGGTCTGATCTATTTGGAGAAGCCCTGCATCTCAATATATGCTTGCATGCCCTGAAAATAATATATATAAAAAAAAAAATGATCAAAAAATATACTACAGATTACTTAAATCAAGATATTTACTCATGGCATAGCTTATGGCAATTAGAGCGGGACACTTTTACGGAATTGTAGAATTTCCCCATTAAATAATTCGAGCATTTTCCAAAAATCAAACGAGCATATACTTGCAATGATGTAAAACATCAGAAACCGTATTTTGGAGTTCTAGTATGACGATTAAGAAGTGCGAGAGGATGAGTATTACAAGTTTAGTTCATCAGTCTTGCTCTTGATATCGCTTGACCATAATACTGGATCAATATTCCTTGGCAAGGAATCTTGTTCTTGGGTTTTCTCTCTGAGCCATTGCTCGGCTTTAGTGCACTCGTTAACAATCTGAAGATTGGAAACGTTAAAAACATTGAATAAACTATTGCAATAACAGTAAACTATGATTAGCCACCACCATGATAAGCTAATTTATTGAAATACCAGTTCTTTGTCCTTGGGGGGAAGTGAATCCACGGCCGTACGATAATCCACAATGCACTTTAAGAGATCTCTTGTAGCTTCTGTTCTTGCATCCTCATCTTTATAGCGATTCTCAATTGGATCCACAAGCTGTAAGAGGCAAAGAAAAAAAAAAAAAAAATGAGGGAATGGAAACTGAAAGTTGAACTGTTAAAGAGTTTAAGAAGAGACAATAACCTTCTTAAGATCTTCCATCTTTGAAGTATAAGCACTTTCAGTTTCATCATCTCCTTCATCGTAAAGCCACTCCTCTGTCTGTTGTAGGCTCCTGGAGATGCCCTCCCTCTCTTGATCACTTGCAAAGCTCCGATATGTGCTGAAGAGCTTTCAAATGAATAAGATAAATTAAAATATTGCCTTCGGAGATAATACAGTACAAACGAAAAGGCCTATTCGACTACAACTAAGGGCCCGTTTGTAAGGTATACTCAAATCATGATTCTTGATTCTGACTTTTGAAATTCAATTTTTTTGTGAGAGAAACACAATCAATGATTTGAGTTTGAGTGTATGAAACAAACATGTCCTAAACTATTAGTGAAGATGCCATAATCGAGAAAAACGAAATGGCCAAAGTCACCAGGATAAGGGTTCGAGTGATTTACTCATGCTGAAAACTATAACAGTAGAGCTCCTCAGTCTAGGCACTATATGCAGCCATATGGCTAAGAACGGGTCCAATTCCTTGGATGCAAGGTCCACTATTATGCATGTTGGTCTTTCTCACAAGCACAATAAAAGAAATTTTTTCATGTATGAGAGTTTTCCAAAGAGTACAAGGCTCATAGTCAACTCAATATATACCTAAAATGCAACACATGTAAAGCTACTTACACATTTGTTGGAGCTAAATCCTAATATATTACAGGCATAGAAATCATAAGATCCACATTTGTCATAGACGTGTTTTGAGCAGGTTATAACAAAATCATAATACCTCTTTATAGGGAATATGTAAAAATTATACCTTATTACGCATCTCATAAACATACGACTCCAAAGCATTCTTCTTGTTTTTAGTCTCTTCCATAGTTCGGTCTTGCTGGGCCAACTGAAGTTCTTTTTCTTGCGCTTCTGAAAGCTCTACCTTAGTCATTCCACCGTATATATTCTCACTAACGGGTATCTCTAGCCTTCTGGTGGATTTCTCCTCTTTTGTAGCTTTTGCCTGCAAAAAAGGAACGGTTGTAAATGAACTTGCATCTAATCCAATCATCTAATAAATTAACAATTAAAATTTTAGAGAAGTACTAGACTACTAGATCTTTTAACAAGAAAATGGGTAGATTCCAAAGTCAATGACAGGGAAAATATCAACTACCGAAATCAAAGATTGAAAGGATGCAAATATGCAGTAACAACATAATAATGTTGAAGTTGCCAAACTTACTGAAGGATGCGAAGATTCTGTTTGTATACTTGCACTATCTTCTACCCCATTTGCAACCCTCTCAGAACCACCGGAAACAGATGCACCATCAACGTCCATTGCATCCATAGAGTGAACTTCGCCTCTTGAGACTGAGTTACCAACATGATCGTCTATCAACTGCAGCCACATCAAATTCATACATAAGAAAACCTTGAGACAAAGTTGAATGATGTTACAAGACTTGTTAATTTCTTACTCACCGTGGCCGATTCAACTCTAACAATGCCATGGAGGTTTAAATGAACTTTAACCTTAACCCTTGCCTTTTCACTACATGTTCCTTGGATAGGGCCAATCTGCAAAAATCAGTGGCTCGGACTAAGCATACCCATCATAGAATGTCAAAAACTTTCAGGGAGGGGAAAACCCTCAATAGTACAAAAGGCATTACCGTGAAACAACTAATTTTTGGAGATGTGGCAGGGGGCAGTTCATAGGGATTAGCATAGAATGCCTCCAATTTAAACGAACTGCTTCTTTGAAATGTCAAAACTTTAATGCTTGGAATGGGTTGGCCTTTTGGGAACAGGATTCCATTAGTCCCAGTGCCAATAGGACTCTCATCCAATAACAAGCCTATTGAAAAAGGAAGTGAATCTTGAACCTGCATATAGAAACATAAAATGCAGTTACTGAATAAAATGCAACTATACAAAACAACGAGGATAAATGCCTGTATTTTAGAATACTAGCAGTGTAGTTGATTTCTAGAACTATGAAGATATAAAATTAAGCAATATGGAAAAACATAGAAACCAAAAAGAAAAATAATAAAGAAATTTGTAAAAGAAAAGCTCCATAACAAGTTCAATTTTAAGATATACAAACCTCATATTCTCTGACCCGAAAAACAGGGCTTAGCATTGCACCCTGTAGAGCACATCCACGGGCTACACACTCGCTTGCATTCAACGACCGGCGGGGCTCTCTCTTGAAAACTGAAGCTAATGATCTAGTAATAGCTGGGATCCTAGACCCTGACCCTACAAGCTCAACAGAATGAATCTTGTCCGCACTCAACCCTGCATCAGCTAAAGCCTTGCTACAAGGAAGAACAATCCTCTCCAACAACCTTGAAGTCAGCTTCTCAAATTCCTCCCTTTTAATGAAGCCCTTAACATCTTTCTCATCCATTAGACACTCGATATTCAGGGGTGCCTCCGGATTCGCACTCAAAACTTTCTTTAGCTTCTCACACGCAGTTCGCAGCCTAATGCACGCCTTGACATTAGAGTACACATCAATGCCATACTGCTCCTTGAATTTCTCAGCAAAATGATGGAACAAAACCTCATCAAAGTCTCTCCCTCCCAAGTTACTATCAAAAGAATGAGACAATATCTTCATATGACCCGATTCAAACGAAGCAATAGAGACCTGAGTATCACATTGGCCTATGTCAACAAAAGCAACATAAGTCGGCCCAGAAGCGGAGTAATCCATCTTGTAAATCCCATAACTAAGTGCAGTTGCAGTACAATCATGCATCAATCTCAAAGGCTTCAACCCAGCAATTGACGCAGCATCCAAATAAGCGCGTCTCTGCAAGTCTGAAAAGTACGAAGGGATCCCAATAACACAATCGGAGACCAGAATTTCCAAATTCTTCTCCGCTAACTCTCTCAAATGCGCGAAGAGCATCGCCATAATCTGAACCAGGGTAAAAGTATGAGTCTCACCCAAGTACTTCAGGTGAATCAAAATGCCACCATCAGGTGCCTCAGAAGTCTCAAACGGGAACAGCTTAAGCTCATTTTGAATGTCAGGTTCACTAAATTTAGTACCAATAAGTCTCTTCACCTGAGAGACCGTAGATTTCGGGTTCATTACAGCTGAAGCAGCCCCAGCTGACCCCAGAAACCGCTGTTTCTCACCGAAACAAACGACGGCCGGGGTTTCTCGCTTTGATTCATCGTTCAACAAAACATCAATCCCTCTTTGCTTCACCACAGCAATAACACAATTCTCATTTCCAATATCAAATCCCACCACACTCATATCTACTTTCCCCAGTCTATCTATATAAATACACAAAAACCTAATACCGACAAGAACCCAAAAATCAAACTCAATGTTTTTCCTCCGACCAACACAAATTCAACCCAAAAAGTCTGATTTTGAGGAACTTTGATCAGAAAACCTGAATTTCAAATGGAAAAACAAAATTGCGTTAAGGCTTTATCGGGATTGCCAAAATTTGCAAATTTTTTTGGTTCCTGTCTAAATTGTATCTGATTACTATTCCTCCAAATGGCCAATTGAACAACTGAAAAGTGAATTTTTCAAATTTTGCGAACTCGAAACTCAATGTTCCAACGAAAGCAATAGAAAACGAAATTGGAAAACCTAGTTGATTGAGATTTGGGAGAAAAGAGAAACAAATTGAGCAGAGAATAATACCTGATTCTGGAAAGAAGAAGAAGAAAGCAGCGATGGTTGAGCGCTTTGCTCGCCAACCAAGGGTCTAAGACAAATCTTTTGGGTGTTTTCTAGCATTTTTTGTACTGACGGGGTGCTGAATGCAAATAGTTGATTTTTTTTTTATTTTTTATTTTGCATTAATTTCTTTAAATTTTCTGTTTGTCATTGCAGGGGAAAAAAAAAAAAAGAGTATTCAAGTGATGAGTACTGTAGTAGAATTTTTTAAATTTAAATTTTTATAAAAAGAAAATATTGTTTTAACCCCAACGGGAAAATAACATATGCATTAAATTATAAAGAATCATAGAGTAAAATAAATATTAGAGGTGGAGGGATTTCCTAAAATCATATTACATTCTCCATCTATTTTAAGTTGGAGTTGGAATGACAATAATTTTTATGGGACGGGACTTCGCCCTGAAAAGAGTGGAATGGAGATGGAAGAAAATTTAGTCCCTATTTGTGATGGGTGGAGATGGGAGAAGTATTCCCCACCCGTCTTCTATTAATGTGTTGTTTTTTCTTATGTAAATATATGTATAGATACAAATAATCTCTTAAAATTACTTTTTACTTAACAAGAAGAGTAACTGTATTTTTTTTAATTGGGAAAGAAAACTACCGATTATATTTCCTTATACTAGGAAAAAAAAGGTAATTACTAATCTTCTCCGATATTATATATACATGTAGGATGCACTGTTTAGTGCCTCCTCATCCCTTTTTGAAGCTATTAGGAATATATAAGAAATGATAATTTACATTTATGTTTTGATGTTTTTAAACTTTTTTCGTTTATGCGTTGATTATTACTTTTGGATTCAGTTTACAATTTGTGAAGAATTTGGTTTTTTTTTTTTTTTTGAATAAAAACTCATATATCAGGGAACTTGTATTAAAAAAAAAACAGAGTAACAAACATAACAACGCATCCAGAGGCGACGCTGGAGCTCCAGCTAGGATACACCTGAGGTCCGGGATAATACCTCGGTACACTAAGATCGACTAAGGCTCTATTTGATAAAGTCAAGAAAAGTCAGCGTCAAACTAAAAGTGAAACTCACCTTTCACAGCCGCAGCTGACAATCGATAATTCCATCTCCAAGAGAAGCCCACCGCCGAGAAACAAAATGCCAAGGGAGCACTGCCACCATCCCATGAACATGTTGAAAACAACAACCTAAACGAATGACACCTCACTTACAAAGCGTGTCAGATCTGCTCCAACGAAAGCGCCACTTCATATATTGCCACTATCACGGAGAAGATGATGACGAGGCTAGTTCGGGGACCAAGTTTCAGGGACAAAAGTCCAGCAACGCGTCCAGAGGCGACACTGGAGCTCCAGCTAAGTATAATACTCCAAAAAGGAACTTTATAGAGAACGAGACTTTAATATGATTGTAAGATTGCCAATATTGCAAAACAGAGAAAAAAGAAAAGATAGAATTTAGTTTTTATTATGGAACCTTTAGTTTTGGTCTAAATTTATAATGATTGTTACTCTATTTTGATTTTAAGTCGCTATAATTTTGAAATGCATAGTTCTATATGATGGAAAATAGGACGGGTATGGGAAAGGCTCCCTTAATGGAAAATCCTTAACTCTGACCCTACCCTTCCTTACACAAGAATGAGGATAGCTTAGGAAGACATGAATGGAGATAAAGAATCATCCTCCGCCTCCATCCCACCCTATTTGCCATCCCTAAGTTGGAGTGTTCATGTTTATGATTGGTTGAAAAGAAAAATTACCAGCTAAATAAAAAATATTAAACTTTTATTAGGCGGTTCAAAATTTTTGAGTGAAACCAAATCAAACCAATTCATGTATAAGCGATTTGGTCAAAGCACTCGGCTTAGACTAACAAATTTAATTATTAAGAGGCTGTTCGGCAACCCATATTTACTCAAGAAAAGACAACTTGAGTTATAATTTTTGAGTGAAGTTATGTTTGGCTATGGGTAACTCAAAAATTTATTCGAGTCACCAACCCTCATTTCTCGAGTTCACCCTAACCCCTGAATTTGAGTTTAACTCTCGACTTCTGCGGTGTTCTCGCGTGGCCTCTTTTTATGTTTTTTAGGGTGTGTTCGTTTGAGTCTTAAACTCAAGAAAACTAAACTTAAGTTAGGAAGTGAGCCCAAGTTAGTGTTCGTCAGGTACATACTCAATTGAAGACTCAAGTAAAAACTTGAGTTCTGCCGGATTTTTTGAGTTCAACCTCACCCTTTGATTCATCTTTAATCAAGTTCAGTCATAATTTTAAAAAATTAATAAATAATATTCTATCTTTCCTCTCATCCATTTTAAAATGTCATAACTTTTTCGTTTTAAGTCCGATTGAAATGATTTTTTTTTGCTATGTGTTCACAACGAAGAGACGAACAAAACCTCATTCATATACCCTATTAAAATTTTTCATCGTCATTTAATTTTTATAAGAATACTATCTAAATAAAAACTCAATTTTTTACCCATCCAAACACAAACTCAAATAAATTCTCAACACAAACCATAACTCAAATGTACACAACCAAACACAAACTCAAGTTACAACTTCAACTTAAGTTATAACTCAAACTCAACTCAAGATTTACACTCAAGTCACCATAACTAAAAAAATACATTTTCTATCCACTATTCACAACTCAGGTCTTGGTACAAGTAAACACAAACTCAAATAGATTTTTATCTCAAACCATAACTCAAGTATACACAACCAAACACAAACTCAAGTTACAAACTTGAACTCAAGTTATAACTCAAACTTAACTCAAGAACTGAACTCAAATCACCCTAACTAAAAAATGTAACTGTACAACCCCTTAAGTTTTTTTCTTTTTTTAGAACTTATAAGTGTTTAACATTTTAATTAAATTATAAAAACCTAAGTAACATTAAGCTATAAAAAATATAACATACTAGAAAATAGAAGAAATATTAACAAGTGTGATATACACACATATTAAAAAGTTAAATGACAAGCATGATATATAAATATATATATTATATATGAAAGAAGAAGAAAAATAACATATTTGGTAGTGTGTTTGGTAAATTATAATATATTCTTTTAAAAAAAATAAGTAGTAAATAGCATAATTAATATCTTAAGTTTTCAACATTATTAAAAACTCAAAAATATCTTTAAATCTTCTCCTTCCTACCTGATAATAAAATTGAATTACTATTTTACCCTAATTTTACTACCAAATTTGTGGCTAGAAAAGTAAACATGAAAAATTGAAGAAGCCGTATTTTTTTTTTTCCCCTTTTTGTGGTTGTTCGCAATACACTATTTTTCATTTTTTTTTTTTAAGGGGCGCTGCATATTTTTTGCGTGGGGCGCATGGGGAGGCCCAAAATCCCCCACAACACAACCCTCGTCTTCTTCGCTGCTTGGTTTCTGCAACTTAAAACCCTAGCTATCCAACCTTAAAACCCTAGCTGACTCCCCAGTTTCCGTTCCATTCTCAGCTGAGATTCTTTTCATTTCTGAAAACCCTAATTGATCGTCAAGGTCTTTTCATTTCTGAAATTCTCAGGATATGGCTTCTGATGGCGAAGAGACAGCGCGCTCCGAAAGCAGCGAATTGAATTTGCGGTCCCCGCAGGATAATGAACGACAAGCGGTTGATGAGTACGATCTCGAAGCACAGAAGACAAAGGAGCCTCAAGAAAGCCCTTTTGAAGCGTTCTTTCGATATTGTAAAGATTCTGGGCGTACAATAGAGGAGGCACTGAATAACCAAGAGATGCCAAAGCAAGCAATCACCTGGGCGTTTGCCTTTGGCGCAGCCGTCGCCATCATGTATCAGAAAGACCCAAAACCCATGAGTAGGTTTATGGAAGTCGTTGCTTGGTTTGTCCCTCTTAGTGTTACCGCGCTCTTCATTGGGATTCTCTGCCGTAGGCAATTTCCACGTTTTGCGTTCATCGCCACACTCCTAGGTTATAATTTAATTTTCGGATCGCTGTTCTGCCTTTTCTCCTTCTTTCTTGAGGGACATTTCACTGCGTTTATTCCAATGGCCTGTTGGGTGATTATCTTTATAGTGCTTATCCCGGCCCTCATTCATGGTTTATATGGCGAGCTAGCTGGCTCGTGCCCGGGAAGTTAAGGTTTGGCCTGCTATTTTCCCTGTCCCCTTTGCTTTTTTTTTTTCTTTCATTTAATTTAAATATAATCTGATGTTTGAAGCTACAACAGTAGATGTATATATCTCATGCTTTCATATTTTAGGGTTCAAATGAAGTAAGAAACACACACAAACACAAATGCGGTTATGTGAAGAAACACACACAAACACAAATGCGGTTATGTGTATTTATAGCAACCGCAAATTGTTCCCTTAATTATCATGTTTTGCTTAAAGTGCGTGTTTCGCCTGAATTAGGGCATGCTTGCATGGTAGTGGAATTGACTCGTATGGTAAATAGTTATTATCGTTTATTTTAGATCAGTATGCTTTGAAGGCTGCATTGATATATAACAAAGCGAAACTGTATTTCGATCGGTATAATCAATGATTTGGAACAATTATGGAGACATTTATTCTAAGAAACCAAACTAGTTGATGTTATATGATGGATTCTTTACCAACTAGTTCATGCTATTTAGATTCTTTACTTGCCTATTTAACTCACTATATTGTTTTTCCATATCAGATAAATTGGAGGAATGGGCCGAGCTTCATCAGAATTCAGACTCTTGGGTGGATTTTCTTTTGGTCAGGTTTATGTATTTCTCTTGAATAAGGCTTTTGTTGTATCGACATCTCCTCAACTCTATGCATTTGGCATTTGTCTCTCAACTTTTAATCTTAGCAATTTGCTCTCTAAACTTTAAAATTTGTTACAATGATCGCAAAATTGAAAATGAAGTTACAAATTTAGACAGTTTTCTTCGACATGAACGTCTAGTGAGAATAATTATGGTCTTCCTGCATTGAATTGATCCCCATATGCACAATATGAGTGAAAAACTTTTTGATATTGGGGGTTAAAAGTTTTGGGGTAAAAAATTGGGTTACAAAAAAATCTGTTAACATGTATATGTCTTTTGAAGGGTCATGACCACTTGTGGTAAATATTAACTCTTTTCTAACCGACCATCTGTTTTTGGCTAAAAGGTTTTAACGAGGTATATTATTTGTAGTTGCAATCGCAATCTCAAATCAAATTCTAAAAAAGTCCTTTTAATTCCATGTAGTAAGATGAAATTATTCCAATCCAAACTTAAACCACAAGCTCAAAAACAAAATACGAATTTCAAATCGCAAATCAAATTTTAAAAATATCTTCTTAATTCCACATAGGGTTATACACCATATAATTTTCATAATCCGGTTCAACGTGATCATACAAAGGTTGTCAAGGTGTAGGAATTCTTCGTTAAGGAAAAGTTGGATGTAACAATTGTAGAATTGCATAATTCCAATCAAATAAGTTGGTCGACATATTCATCAATAAACAGTCTTAAATCGAGTTTTCTCAAAGTTTTTAGACAAATCAGGCATGTGTGACTTCTATACAACAATGTGGGGGAGTGTTGAAAAATTAAATCTGCACTGCTCCCTCACCGTCAACACCGCCAGCCTAACCACCATTTTTAACAAGTCAATTATTCTGGTTTTACATTCAGGAATGGTTTCATACAAAGAAACTCATTTAAAATAAAAAATCAAGGGAAACAGAAAACATGTTCAAGCTACTAAATCGATATCTAATTCCAAGCCTAGAAACTTACAAATCCAGCATTAAACTGAGTCTAGAAAATTATAAATTAATTCACGCATTCTTCTCACCGTTGTTTCTAGCGGTAACATGTATTGTGCCGCCGATGATATTCGTGGTAGTCGCCACCAGAGCTGCCGTGAAGTTTGGATCAGACGTGATGGCAGCCGTCGCTGCGCTTACGGTATCAGGCTATCAGCCAATTGCCCGGTGGGCGCTATGTCAAGAGGATTATTAGCAGCACCATTGTTCAATCCATGCAGACCAATGAACTTGGAGCATTGGTCCACCAGACCATGCCCAAAAAGTTGTGACGATGAGGAGCGCATGACATTTTGAGGCAAAATCTGGGAAAGATTGTTCAAATTACCCTGTGGAAGTTGGCGTAATTGGCCTAGTATTTGCTCCAGTACGGATGAGGAGGAAGAGGAGGAAGTGGGAGTGCGAGTGAGGTCTAACGTGACGGTCGGAAATGGGGCTGAGGCTGAAAGCGTCGCGAAGCTCGGGGAACAAGGTAGGGCGGTTCTGATAAGGAAGTTGGGGTTGAGAACAGCGCGGTGATCGGTGCTTGGCATTGAACCGGAGAGTAGCATAGAGCTGGCTGAAGCCGATGTTGTCAACGCATTGAAAGTAGATGAACACAAACAGGTAGGAGAGCATACTATAATTAGTATTCAGATTGACACCCCAACTAATTTCCTAATTTTAAGTTTGAAAACCAAAATTATTGAAAAGATAAAGAAAAAAAAAAAGAATTACTTCAAAGTTAATAATTGAAGGCAAGACCAAAGCCAAGCTAAAATAGCAATTAACCAGCTGATTAAAAGCCAAGCTAAGATGAAAGCGGGGAATAAAAGAAGGCTAATGACCATAATGTGTGCTTCCCAGCCGATTGTGTGGTTGTGTCTGATTTCCCATACATGCTTCTTAATTATACAATCTACGCGCTTTCAAACTCCCCGCTTTAAAAAAAAAAAAAAAAAAAAAAAAAAAAGAAGAAAAAAAAAAGAAAGAAAAAAGGTTTAACTCATGACGAGTACTACTTTGTGTGAGCTGGTAGTATAAGGTACGTCTATATAAATATACAAGACATCACACACATATATATTATTTGTATTTAACAGTGAGAGATTCGAATTCTACACTTTATATTTACGCTTATACACTCATATTTCTATATATATATATATTATTAAATTATGTCGCATATATTACGCCATTTAAGAAGGAAATAGGGAGGGAAATTTAGGTGGTGAGGGCGACGTTGGGGTTTTTAAGTTGTAAATTTTAAGTGGCTTCGTCGACTTATTATCTTTAATTTGGAGAATAGTTGACTTACTAAACATTTTATATCAGAATTGTAGTTGGCGGATTGGCATTCTTCATCCATTTTTTAAAAGGTATGAAGTTAACGGATACTTAACTCGTTGCAAGTGGAAGTATTTTACATTAATCCTTGTTAGTATCAGCAAATATTATGCCCAGTTGTTGATCTGATTTTCTTTTATCCTCTTAAGAAAAAAAAACATCTGATTGATGGTAGACTTGTAATAGGTTATAGATTGGAATATATATTGGTTTTTTTGATAGCAAGATTAATCTACGGAAAAATCTTCCGGGCCGGTGGATTAAACAAAATTTTGAAATAAAATAATAGAACAACAATCTCTTTGTTTACATATTTTTTGTTTTTATCCAAATGAACGAAACTTTTTTTTTTTTTTAAAAGTAAATAATAAGAGAGAATAACTCATGTTAACAAACAAACCAAACTTATAACTGAATTCAATTCACCTTTTGAAATTTACAATCTACAAAATCGTAAACTCATTTAATAATATCACTAATTTTTTATTTATTTATTTAGCTTTATAAATTTGAAATATGGGACACTTAATAGGCAGGTTCACAGTTTGAGGTATAATTTTAAAAATCTTTTGTAAATGTCACAATTGGGAAGGAGCAAATTAAGGATAAAATGTTAAAACAAAAAAAAATCTAATTGCTGCATAAATTAAGGTCCCTCTGCCACCAGTTATCCATTAGATATATATATATATATATATATTGTCGGTATAAAAAGAGATCGTTAGTGTCCTTACACCCCTCACCCTGTACTCTGTAGAAGGAATCAATTGATTTTTATCAGTATAGAGGTCAAGAGCCTAAACCTGATATCCACCCGTTCACAACTCATGATTTCACTTGTCCACCAACATTGTGAATGAGAGAGACTTAAAACAGTCGTCTTCCCCGTCATACCACCACCGCTAGTGGTTTTATTGAATATATTTAAATAAAAAACATTATATGTTAGTTGGGCGATGCATCTGTCTCCAAGAAAGAAAAAAGAGAAAAAAAACATGTGGGTTGGAGGGGTATCAATTCGTGTTAATGGCTCGTGTTTGTGCCTAGTCTGTTTATTAATCATGTCAGAAAACATCAACCTAAACACGAACTATTTATTAAACGTGTCAAAAATACCAAATCAAACGCAACTCATTTATTAATCGTGCCAACCCGCGTAATCCAATTTTATTAATACACTGAATAAATAATTGATACAATTAGGATTTCTTTAACATGATCATGACGCATTTAACAGTTTTATTAGTCAATTTATTTTTTCTTTTAAGAAAACAAATAAAATTTACCTAAAACTTTGGAAATTCATGATATTTGTATTTAATACATCATATAAATTTTTATGTGATATCATATATAGTTAATCTACAAATAATATATACAGTTGATCGTGTCAATTCAAATCACGTCGTGTTGGAAGGTCAACCCGGTCTTATCCAACCTATTTATTAATCGTACTAATCGTGTCAATCTAATTATAATCCAAATCTATTTATAATAAATCTAAACCCGCTAACATGTAATCGCTTTCGCGTTTACAATTAGAACAATCAGCAACAATAAGTTTCCATGTTAAATTCTGACATTTTAAACGAACTTATCTCCTCTAGAACTAGCATGCACTTCCATAACGTTTTTCTTAGCTCCATGTGTGGATTAAAGACTGGCTAGCTAGTCTTGAAAAAAAAAAGGTCTTAATTTATTACTTGGAAGATTTGTTAGTTCATAACTTTTTTAGCTACTAAACTTTAGTTACGGAATTATTTAGTCAACAAGTACATTCGTTGATTCCCTAGCAGATCGCACTCTAAAAGAATTTTTTTTTTAATTTATCCTAGAAGAAATAGCCTAAATGACCCATCAACAAGTGAAGGAAAATGATCAAGAATCAATCAATAAAGGAAACAATCAAGAAGAGATCACAACTCAATCTCAATTATAATGATGGCCATATTACAATCTGTTTGACAGCCCGTAATTTCATGTATATGGCTGATTTAGAATAATTTTAGGATCACCATTGTCTATTATTTTTAGCTACTTACAACAGTTATATTGGCCAAAACATGTATATTTATCTTCTGCCTCTTACGGAGCATATACATTGAGAAAATATACACTCAAAATACTTTCTTCTCAAAGCATTTCTCTTTCAATTCTCTTGCATGGTATCAGAGCTCTGATGCTTTTTGAGATTAATCTAGTTTCAACCATGGATTCCTAACCTTAATCTACGTCTTTGCAATATCCATATCCATCCACTTGAAGTATAGGCCCGTTTGGTTCGTTAATTCGAGTTTTTAATTCGAGTTGAGATGTGATGTTGTGTGAGAGCTTTTTACTGTAGCAAAAAAGTTAGATGTAACTGTTTCTGAGAGCTTTTTATTGTAGCAAAACTCGAATTATAAACTCGAATCAGCGAAAAGAACGGAGCGTCTCTCTAAAACTCACGTAAAAAAAAAAAAATTACTTGCTGTGGAAAACACAGATTAGTGGCTTGATTGAGAGCCAAGATATGAGTGAATTTCTCGATGGAGAATATCCGAAACCGGTGGAGTTTACTTTGCTCGGAACACCAAGGACAGAGATTTCTATCTGACTCAAAGAATGAACTTCCATCAAAGGTGGGAACTTCAAAACAACAAATGACTACATTAGGGTGTTTAAAGAAATATGCGTGAGCTGGATGGAATTGGCAGATCATTGGACGATAAAAAAAAAAGTCTTTGGACTAAACAATTATGAATCTTTGTTACTACAATGATGAAACCACCCATTCCATCTTATAATGATGTTATTTCTTTACTCCAAAGTCATGAAAATATGAAATCATTGCATATTTCATCACCTCAAGTGAATCAACACTCTGCATTTCTTGCACAAGACAAAAATAATGAGAAAATGTTCAAGAATAATAGACAAGAGTGAAGGCAGCTCATTCAATTCCAATGGAAGAGGTTTTTCTCAAACTGGACAAAAGGCTCCAGATTCTCGTCAAGTAAAGAAGGAACAATCAGAATTCCTTTCAAAAGGATCAAAATAAAACTGATGTTGTTTGTCAAATCTGAGGTAAACCTTGTCACACAGCTAGAAACTGTTGGCATTATTGATTTAATCAGCTAGAAATTGAATATTACAAATATTGGTAATATACCACTTTACACGTTGGAAAAAATAAAATTGATTGAACCAATGTTTTAGTCGTTCTTGATGTAAAAAAGAATTTGATTTCACTAAGGCAATTAAAATTCTAATTCACTGTATTTATTTGAATTTACTGGAAATGAATTTGTGATTAAGGACACCAAGTCACGTTAAGTGATAGCAAAGGGAACTAGGAGTGGTGGACTCTTACACTTTGGAACTAAATCAAAAGCTAGCTTTCTATTCAACTAGATTTCGAGCTACTAGCGAGTTGGTTTGGCACCAATGTCTTGGACATCCACATATGCATTTCACCGATTCGAGTTTTGCTTCAGTAAAAGGCTCTCAGACACTGTCACATCTAACTTTTTTACTACAGTAAAAAGCTCTCACATAAAAACATCTCAACTCGAATTAAAAACTCGAATCAACGAACTAAACGGGCCCGAAGATTGTTAAACTTTTAGAAAAGAATAATTTTATTTCTGTCAATGAACATGATGCTTAAAACATTGCTTGCGAAAGCTGTCAAATGGGAAAATCTTGTAGACTTCCTTTTCTTAATGTAGAAGATCATTGTTCAGACCCTCTTTCCAAAATATATTGTGACTTAAGGGGGAAAGCTCCAGTAAAGTCTCTTCAGAAATTTAAATATTATGTTATTTTTGTCGATGAATGCACTCGGTTTACTTGGTTTTTCGTTTGAAAAGGAAATTAGATTTTTTTGCCTTGCTTAATTGCATTTCACAAATGCATAAAAAATCAGTTTGATAGAAATATAAAGTGCGCATTTGGAACTCGTTCTAAAATGGTTTTGTTTTTTGTATGAAAATGATAATGAAAACGTTTTAATCTCAGACAGAAATTATTTTTAAAAATGCGTTTGGTAGTTTTATCAAGAGATTGTTTTCAGTGTAAAAAAACCAATTAATGTCTCTTTTTATCTCTCTCTGCTTGAGAGAGAAGAAAACAAAAACAAAAAATGAAAAACAACTAAAAATCGTTTGTCATTTCTCTCTCATTTTACACTAAACTAAAAAATCGTTTTCATTTCTGTTTTTTGTTTTTATTGTGCCAAACGCCATTTTGGAAACGTTTTTCATTTTTTCTTTCTCGAACAACTTGAAAAAAAAAAATGAGATCAATTCCAAACACGGCAAATTTTTTTTTAAACGGATGGTGGTGGTGGTGAATTTAAAGATAATGATCTCTTACTTTATCTATCTAACAATGGAATTAGACATCGAAAATCATGTTCAGGTACCTCTCCACAAAATGGTGTTGCTAAAAGGAAGCACATAAATGTTATTAAACTTGGTCTTACCATGCTTTTTCCCTCTGGAGTACCCAAGAGATTTTGGGTAGAAGCCTTTGGTACTACCACTTGGTTGATAAATAGGCTGCCAACAAATATATTGGGTATGAAAAGTCTAGCAGAACAAATCACAGGTAAGAAACCAAATTACTTTTTTCTACGTGTGTTTGGTTCAAGATGTTTCCCTTATCTAAGGAAGATAGAAAATAAGTTCGATCCCAAATCACTTCCATGTGTGTTTCTTGGCTATAGATAGATGCTTGCGTTCTTCTACTGGAAAAGTTTACTTGTCAAGGGACGTTGTCTTTGATGAAAAGACATTGCCATTCAAGAAGGCAGGTACTTTTTTTCAATAGTTGTCAATTAACCGATTTCGATGAGTGGATTGCAGGAAGCGCTAGAATAGAAACTCATACACGCCCCCGTTCATGTTACCGATTCGAGTTTTTTTACAGTAAAAAGTTATCAGAAACAGTCACATCTAACTTTTTTGCTACAGTAAAAAGTTCTAACATAGAGTCACATCTCAACTCGAATTAAAAACTCGAATCAGCGAACTAAACAGATACTTCAAGCGAGATAAATTGTCAAGCAATCCAAATAAGAGAGAAAATAAACCAAGCAGCTCCTGAAAACAATTCACAAGGCCACAATGACATTGCTCAAGGCATCACAGAGACCTCATCATACTCACATGAAAGCCATATTGGACAGATAGAAGGAGCTGTAAACATGGACAACACAGCAAATCCAAATATAACCATGACACAAGATCATAATGAGCAGATCAGAGAAGGAATGTCTAATGTGGACAACACAGAAAGCTTAAATGAGCCAGCAGTGCAAGACCAAGGTGTTACTCGTGACATTGAAACACTAGAAACAACACCAGTAAGTGATTCGCCACCTACTCGCACTATGAAAACTCGGTCAAAATCTGGGATTCACAAACCAAATACCAGGTACACCTCCATTGAATGTGCTTTACTTAGTTATAAATCTCTTGGGATGGTTACAAGCGATGAAAGATGAAATGGATGCATTACATCATGATCAAACCTGGACCCTAGTTCCTAGAACTGACAATATGAATGTGATTAGTTTTAAATGTGTGTATAAGATGAAAATAAAAGCTGATGGTACCTTTGAAAGATTGAAAGCTAGATTAGTGGCAGGTACAATCAAATCCCAAGAATAGACTTTCTTGAAACCTTTTCGCCCGTAGTTAAGCCTGCGACAATAAGAATCATCATTTCAATCGCCTTAGCTCATAGGTGGGATATTTGACAACTTGACGTTAAAAATGCATTTCTTCACGCAAAATTATCCAAACCTGTCTGCATGACTCAACCCCCAGGTTTCATAGATCCTACAAGACCACAACACGTCTGTGCATCACAGAAAGCACTTTACGGCTTAAAGCAAGCTCCAAGATCCTAGTTTGATCTCTTTAGCACGTTTCTTTTAGCTTCTGGATTTAATGTAGTATTGCTGATTCGCCTTTGTTCATATCACAGGGACATAAAGGAGTCCTTCTCCTACTTGTCTATGCCGACGACATGATTCTCATAGGAAGTAATCCTCACCTTATAAATCAAATTGAATCTACCCTTGGGAATGAATTTGCTATGAAAGATCTTGGATATCTTCATTATTTTCTAGGTATAGAAGTCACAAAATTTTCTCATGGTTTAATCTTACATCAAAAAAAGTATGTTGCAGAATTATTGCAACGAGCCAAAATACACACCAGCAAACCACTCTCCACTCCTATGGTCCCTCACAGTCAGCCCAAGACCACTGCTTTATTTTCAGATCCAACTTTTTATAGGAGTATTGTTGGTGTACTTCAACATTTAATTTTTACTAGACCTGATCTTAGTTATAGTGTTAATTTTGTTTGTCAATACATGCATCAACCCACTATTTATCCTTACCATCTCGTGAAAAGAATTTTGAGGTATGTTCAAGGAACCCTTAATTATGGCATTCGCTTCCTATCATATCCTAATCTCTAACCTATATGCATTTGCAGATTCTGATTGGGGAGGATGTCAATTAACAAGATGGTCAACATCTGGATTTTGCACATTTCTAGGACCAAATTGCATCTCATGGTCAGCCAAGAAGCAACCCACAGTTGCGAAATCTAGTGTCGAGGCTGAGTACAGAGCACTCGCCTCAGTAGTTGCACAACAGTAAGTCAAAGTGATTAATTTAAATTAAACTCGTGACTTTTTTAGTTTTTATCAATGATTGAAGAGAAGAAATAAAATAAAAAGGATTCAAATTTCACGTTTTAAATGAATTCATCGAACTAGAATCAGCAGTATTCTATGAGATACTAGATAGTATGGAAGAAAACGATTTTTCTAGGCCCTATCGATTAGCATTACATAGAAGAAATCAATTATAGACACTAATATAATTAGATTCGCTTTTCATAGACAAACTTGGGATTTGCAATCCCAAGTAAGATCCGTTCAGGCTCATGGGATCCTTTTCTATCAGATAGGAAAGGCTGTTGCACAAAATGGACTTCTCAGTAATTGCTCAATAGATCACATGGATAACATTTCTACTTCGTGATATTGGTTTTCATCTCTCAACAACTCCTACATTATTCAGTGAGAATATTTCTGCTCTCTATCTCACGATCAATCCAGTCTTTTATGCTCGCACCAAGCACAAAGAAATAGATTACTATTTTGTTCGAGAGAAAGTTGCACAAGGGGAAATGATCACCCGGTTTATCAGCTCAAAGGATCAAGTTGTTGACATATTTACTAAATCCCTTTCACGTTCTCCCTTCCAAGAGCTATGTGTTGAACTCGGCTTATGGAAAAAGATCAAGAATCAACCTATAAAGGAAACAATCAAGAAGAGATCACAACTCAATCTCAATTATCATGACGGCCATATTATAATCTATTTGACAGCCCATAATTTCATGTATATGGCTGATTAAGCATAATTTTAGGATCACCATTGTCTATTATTTTTATCTACTTACAATGTGTTAGGTTCGTGGCTTTAATTGAACCCATGAAGCTTTGTTTTTGTTATTGGGACCAAGGTCTATGTCTCTCATTAAGAGCTTGATATTTGGTCTATATATGTCTTTTTTTGAGTGAGATTTGATCAAAGAATTTAATTCTTTGATATTTGGTATTCTTGCTTTTAGGTTGAGAGATTTTGGGTGTATTCGGGATTTTGTGGTGAGAGATATTTGACAAGCTTTTGTAATCTCCTTTGGTTATAGTGGAATTTCTTTGCCGTTTTCGTTCGTGGACGTAGGCTAAAAGCCGAACCACGTTAAATCCTTTTGTCTCTTGGATTTTCTGTTATTCATATTTTGTTTTGAATCCATTTAATTTGACGTTTGACACAACAACTAGTATTAGAACTTTGGTTTATTTGTCAAATTATTTTAGAATTTATGACCTCCACAATGACGACAAAGTATGAAATTGCAAAATTCGACGGGAAGAATGATTTTAATCTTTGGCGTGTCAAGATGCGAGCCCTATTAGTTCAGCAAGGGTTGCTTAAGGCGCTAAACGACAAGGAGGCTTTACCGGCAACGTTGTCAGATGATACGAAAGAAGACCTCTTAGAAAGGGCACACAGTGCTATTCAGCTGTTGTTGGCAGACGAGGTGTTGCGTGAAGTTATTGACGAGACTACTGCTGCTGGGTTATGGCTTAAGCTTGAAAGTCTGTAAGCAACTGAATCCCAGTGGGATTTTACCTGTGTCACACGCCCCCTTGCACCTCCCTGTGCTTGGGCGTGTGACCTCCCGTGGTCCCACCACAGTGTGTTCTAAAATTAATTTAATTAAATAATCACATTATTTATTTTGAGTGATATTAAATCCTGATAATTCATTTTGTCTTGGAAATATTACAAGGATGAAGCGGAGACTCATTGACTTATAATACCGAGCTCCAATAAAATTAATAATTAATTAGTTAATTCTATTAATTCTAAAAGTTACTCCACTAAAAGCATATAATTGCACTCTCAGAATTATGGACATTATTTTCTTTTAAGAATTGAAGTGTCCATTCGATATAGTCATTACATATAGATCAATCCTCCATAAATAATTCATAATTAAAGTTAGGTAAAATCCGTTAACCTCTCTAATTACATCTTTATCCTTGAGTGCCATTAATTCTCTCATGAATAGTATATTCATAAAACACATTCGTGAATACGAGCTCATTACTTGTTCAAGTACCGAATCAACCCTCAAAGGAATTATTTATCTACATCTTCAAAGAAGGAAGAATATATTCCATCTCGTATATTAGCATTCCCGGCTATTCATTTCATCATGTTTCCAAGATACAAGGAATATGATTTAAGATCTCGAAATCTGTTCTGAGTAAATAAAAAAACACCAATTCATAAATAGGAGTCTACTAATAACTAAGGATTAAGATCATTCCATATATGACCATCAATAGACTCAAATTTGATTTTCTACATTTAACGAAAATTATCAGAAAATCAAACTGTGTATGTGTCGTAATTCTACATAATCTTATTATGCATAATACACTCATTCAATATCTTTCTATATTAATGATGCGGATAACACCATTCCATTCTTAATGAGAATGACGTGTATTAGTAATGTTTTAATTAAATATTCCGTAACTTTAATTAATTCATTACGAACATTATTTCGATTATTATCCTTAAATATTATCCTCTCGTATATAACACTTATATACAATAATTATGGTCACATAAATAATCGTGAAATTTTCAATGATATTTATAAAGTATTCAATAATACATGCACATAAATAATGAATAAACAATTTTATTAATTAAATAATAAATATCATTATTATGCCTTATGTTTTAAGGACACTATTCCTAACAAATATTTTCTTCTCTAAGCATTTCTCTTTCGATTCTCTTGTATTATATTGTCTGTTTTACTATTTGTTAATATTTACTTTTGAAGGGTAAAAAAGTCATTTACTTTAATTTTTAGTAGATTGGTTAGATCCTTCTATCAATGAAAGGATCCAAAATGGCTTCCTCCATCTCTTCTATCTCTTATTTTCTTCTTCTTACTAAATAAGAGATTCACCCTCTTTCTTCGCCCCTTTCTCTCCTACCAAATATATCCTTAATGTTATGATTTATCTAAATATTATTTATTATTTTATAGCTGTAAATAGTTTTAGCTTATATATAGCACATGCATTTTGGATGCTCTCACTACTATATCCTTAATCTCAAAAGGAGAAAGAATCATATCAAATTTATATCTTTATTGATTTAAGCCAATGTTATATATGTAAGAGTTGTAAATGTTCACAAAATATATAAAAAGCGTATGAGTAGGCAAAGTCTGTTCGGCGGCTGAATAGTTCAACAAATATAACTTTTTTTCATATATACATTTAACATTGTTAGTTTATACAGGTAATATTCGGTGTTATATGTATTGGATTATATTTATTAATGAATGTTATATTAAAACAAAGTACACGCTAAAATGTTACACGAATACAGTACGGGTGCCGGATTTAATTAAGACAATTCTTAATATAGCAAATGACACTAATTTTCTTTTTTTTAAAAAAAAAATTACAATAGAATCAAAAGGCTATTGTTGGAAGATGGATATGGATGAGAAGAAGGTTGTTTTTCAGAGGTATTGAAGAATGCTTGAATTGCATGAATTTACACAAGATAATATTAGGTTTTATGGTAATAATAGTTATTTCTAGTTAGACTTGAAAAATGCAAAGTTGATCGCAAAATACACATTTTGGGCCTCGTTCATTTCATCGATTTGAGTTTTTAGTTTTAGATTTTTATAGGTAAAAGTTCTCAAAAAATGTCACATCTAACTTTTTCTGTTATAGTGAAAAGCTTTCAAAGAATATCACATCTCAACTCGAATTGAAAAACTCAAATCTGCGAAGTGAACATATATGTTTTGAGTCTTGTCATGTTTTACCAGAGAAGATTCATGAGGTTTCTGGGAACATTGAAAAGATCACAATGATAGGTGATAAATGTACAAAATGGCGTGTGATTGCAGATTATAAGATGAGTCTATTTACAACTGATGAACTCTTAGATGATATGTTTATTTGAAGAATAATTTCTCAATCTATTTCATAGGTTCGAATTATTATTTAAATTTTGTGTTACAGTATTTATCTCAAAAAGTTTAAATTTTTATTCAAATGATTATGTTCAAATCTATTAATCAAATGGGCATATATGAGCGGAAAAGGAAGATTAGTATTGATATTTTTCTCTTCTTCTTTTTTTCCCCCTCTTTTCTTGGTTGGTTTGATATTGTTAATTGGTTACCATTTTTTTTTTTAATTTCCTTATTCATTGGGAAAAAGAACATCCAATTCCAAAATTACTTGATAATCAGTTTTGAAGAGTAGCTATCAAGTCATTAAAAATGGGATAACCAGTGTTTAAATTTATGGTTGTGTTTATCTATATAGCATTATTTAGGATTTATTTAAGTTATTTGAATATTTAGTTATATTTATCTTATTATTAGGTTTTAGAATATATAAACAGAGATGATATTTGTATTTTTTAGACTTTGATGATTAATAAAATACCGATATTTTTCCCTCTCGTCTTGTTAACTTTGCCCACATTCTTGATATTTTAAAAAATTTAACCAACAAAAATATTTTTTTTTAACCAGAGGTTGTATTTTTTTTAGTTGATAAGATAATAAAGATATAGATAAAATTCAAAGGAAACTTAAGCGATATTATTAAAATTCGATACCTTAGTTCTATTATATCCTGTCGAGAATAATAGAATAAAAAAATAAAAAACACACAAAATCTATGATAGTTTACTGTTCACTGTCGATGTGAAAGTTCTATCTACTTTTCGTCATTACAGAAATTATTATGATTAAAAAGAAAATTACAAGATGGGTAAGGTCAAATTAATGACTAATAACTCCACATTTTGGAGATAATTTTATGGGTACCTAGAAATGTTTTGTAACAGTATAATTGTTATGCTTTAATTATTTCTAAACTCAGATGTTAATGTTGATTAGATTATAATTTGTAGAGTTTTAAAAAAATCTTGTTTACTACGGAGATTAAAAAATATATATTTATGAAATTTGAGGGGATTTTTACTAAATTGAATATTTTAATAATTTTTACTTTGTAACCAATTTTTTAAAAACTTAAAATTTGTTCTCAATTTTTAGAAATCTTTATCAAATAGGCCCATGCTGACTCTACCTTCTACCACATGTTTGTTATAGAAAGCTTTTGAATATATATATATATATATATATATATATATTATGCCTCAAAAGGCCAACACAAAGATTTGCTATGCAAACCGCAGACCGTTTTTATTTGTCTGTTTTAAAAGACGTGCAAAAATATTTTTAAAAATAAGGTGAAAACAAGACGAAAGCTTTTTGATTGAAATTCCTCTAATGTGAATCAATCCTTTCGTGAAAATGGAAATAAACCCATTTTAATACACGCAAATATTGGTCACCCTAAATTTCTTGGATTTTGATAACTTGCTTTCTAAATTTTTATTAAACTTACCCATTCAACTTGTTAAATTGTTGGAACACGTCTTATTTTACTAATTTTTACTTTGATTTTTTAAAAATTAAATTCGAGAGATTAAGAGTGGCGAATTGAAATGTTTTTTTTAATAGAATGTGCTTTTTTATCACCAATTTAACATAACCATCAATAAAATGGTGTATATTGTAATACTTTATGACCCGTTTAGTTCGCTGATTCGAGTTGAGATGTGACTTTATGTGAGAGTTTTTTATTATAGTAAAAAAGTTAGATGTGATTATTTCTGAAAGTTTTTTACTGTAGCAAAAATTGAATTCGAAACTTGAATCAGTGAAATGAACAGAGTCTAATAAGTTAGAGGCACATTGTCAAAATTAGAAATTTAAATGGTAAGTTGCCAAAATTCTAAAAATTCAAGAACAAATATGGAAAACACCCAATATCAAGTGCCTATACACGTATATTCTCTTGGAATATTCATACGAATTTTAATAAACTTACTTAGTTTTCCCTAC